>NC_138149.1:27709900-27807400 GCF_964199315.1 Orbicella franksi | reverse complement strand
GATTTTCCTTGTTTTTACTTGATGAATTATTAATGAGTTTGAGAAGTAATTAATCACGAAATCCTAATAGCCAGTTTTACCCAAAAAAAAAAAAAAAAAAAAAAAAAAAATGTAAATAAAGTAGAGGTTAAGTGTGCCAGTGGTTATTAGTGACTGGAGCCTATTGTATATTCAGTTGTGTGGGTAAAGCCCCTTATTTGAAATGATCACCAGCACATTATTTAATGCAAACATAAATTGTTTTAATAAAGTTCTCAACCAAGGGTGAAAATGCGTATCTGTCAAAAGATTTAACCCTCCTCTGCCCCTTCTTGTTCACCTCCTTAACATTAGCGCTACTCTTAATTTTTGATTAAGGTATATATCTAGTTCACATTTATGCAATTAGCGTTGTAGTTGTCCCCACCTTTGATGAATGGTGGCTATTGCTGTCATTACTCCATGAAGTGACAGGATAAGTGTTAACGCTACGTAAGAATAAAAGCCACAATCGTGGCAAATTAACCCCAGCAGGGTTGTTGTCTCCATTCATCAAACTGATGCATTCCTCCTCATTACCATCTGCAGCTGTGCCCTTTCCCCAAGATGTCATTACTCTGTTGCTAGTGGTCAATGCTTTAGGTCGTTCTCTCTGAAATTCCTTTGTCATTGGGGGCACATGGAGCGATGGCGTTGGAGGCAATGACTTCTTGAATTCCTTCCAGAATCAGGTCCTCTTCGCTTAAGTCATCAGGACTAATTCCACTCGCTTTCTCCTCCTTCTGCATTTTAGCATTGAAATCACTGAGAAGCTTATTGAACCCCTCTCTCACTGGTCTTTGATCCCTTGGCATTACAGCAAAGTCAGCATGGGTGTTTATTGCAGCTGCAATCTCTGACCACTTTTGGCCTGCTTCCTTGCTTCCAATCCTTTTTATACAAGACCCCTTTTGCCTTACTTCACTCAACAGAATGTTGTCTCTTTTCTCATCCCATCTAAATGCTCCACTAAAACAAAGAACGAACATAACCAAGGTGTCATTGTAGTTTCGGTTTTGAATTAAAAGCATTAGTTTCAATGACGTAGTTTTTTCTATAAGGTTTACAATATGTACCTTCACAGAGTGTCAACAAGAAATTAATTGTGAATAACTTCACCAAACCGTTAGGCCTGGGTCAAACGCCGTACTTCACATGAGCCGAACCTAATGACAGTTTGGGTCGACTCAAATAACTACAAGAACGCCTGTTTGAGTTAAACGTCGAACTTAATTCAGTCGAACAAAACTGCTACACCAAACAAATAACAAAAGCGGTCTTGTTGGTCAGTTGTTTTTCAAGGTAAAGTCAAAATGGTGCCTTTAGACCTTCGATTATGCGTTTGGTTCGGCTCATGTGAAGATCGGCGTTTGACCCAAAGTCGGTCTTCAGGCGTTGTTCACGGCTGGCCAGGCGTGAAGAACGCCTCAGCCGCTCCAAATAAAATCAGTCGAACTTAATGGGGTCAAACGCAGAACTTCACATGAGCCCAATTGGTTGAATTGGGTTCGGCTAATGCGTTTGACCCGGGCCTTATTTTATGCTCTCGCGATGTTTGTAAACACGTTTCTCTATTTTAAGAGTTTCACTGAGATCTCTGATAAAACCCAGAGCCACATAACAACCAAAACAGGTTTAATTTAACCTGGTCAGGGAACAGAAGGGTCAAACACAGAACACTTTTATTTCTCAAATAAATCTTTAAATAAATTAAATAAGCACTTAAGTTGGACTTGATTGCTGTTCGACGAAAACACTGCTTAAATAAGTAAACAAACATCTCGCAAACATGATATGACTCGGCTAAGAGTGGCCGGTATTTTTTTTTCCTTGAAGTGACAGAGTCTGATCTTGACTTAAGTATTAAGTCATGAGGGGGAATGGGGATTTAAGGTGTTGCGGTGTTGATGTTTTTTATTTATTGCGGTGATACGGTGAATAAAATCTCAACTTGCGGTGTTGCGGTGATCTCAAACCCTACGGTGTCCAATGTTTGTGTTTTTCACGCTGCGGTGTTCGGTGAAATGAAATTGTTTGCGGTGCTGGGTTTTTTTGATTTACCTCTCTCAAACCTAAATTTGACCTAAATTTAGCATGTAAACTTCGTTTTCGATGCTAATTTATGCAAACACGTATCATTGAGGTTAATGCATCAGTCAATTCCAGCAGTGTCCGGCCCCCCCCCCCCCGGGGGGCTAACCCTCGGGCATTAGCTTTTTTTTTTTTTTAAATGGGAAAATTTTCCGGGGTGGGGACACATAAGCTGTCTAAATGCCCCGGGGTGGGGACGAATAATGAGGGCAAATGCCCTGCCCCGGGATCGTCGCCTTCCAACACCTCTGGAGTTTTTTTTTTGTTAATCAGTGAATAAAACGTTCAACTGCTCAGTATGTTAATGCAGTGGTAAGACTTCTAGGACAACAGTACGTGTTAGTTGATTCTGATTATATTTATTTCTTTATATTTTGATTTTAACATTAAATATTTTGTTACATAAAAACCATTTGTTTTGAATATTTCGACTAGAATAACGACAATCCCGTTAACAATGTTTACAATAAAACAAGTATCATTGTTTTAGAAATCTCACAACTTTAATATTTTATTTCAATACTTGATTATAAACAGTTCGTTGAATCAATAACCAAAAAATTTAAACCTAGATTATTTTGTTCAACAGTGTCAAAAGCACGTAACAAAGCTGGACCCTTCCATCCACAAAAATGGCATAAACATACCTTTAAAAACATCGACAACTTTCTCTAGACCCTGACGGACAAGCCATTGCTCCACAAACGCCTCGGCTTTTCCGCTGAACTCATCCATGGCACTTTCGAAAACACGTGCGTCAAATGTCCGGCGATCGCCTAGGGGTACGCAAATGCCCAGCCCCCGGGCCGCGATAAAATTGCGAATGCCCCACCCCCGGGACTGACAACGTGAGCAAATGCCCCGCGGTTCCCCGGGGGTGGGGGGGTGGGGATGCGCACTGCTAGAATTGACTGATGCATAATAATTTGTAACAAAATACAGACCAATTTCCAGTCAATCTTCAATATGCCTCGGCTGCCAATCCAAAGCCGTTTTCATTTATACGTAACTTGACAAGTAACTCGACCTCTGCCACCCGGAGCTCAGTGTTCGGTAGACACGTGGAGGAGCGAGGACAGAAACAATCCTGGAAATTCTGGAAACGCCAAGGCCGAATATAATGTATTACTGACTGCGCAGCTTTTTTCTTCGAAGAAAGGAAAAGGTGGCAAAAACTACCGGCCACAAAATATATTCAGACGTCGCGTCGGCAGGGAAGAAAGAAGGCTTTCTAAGCTATTAAAGGAAACTTTGTAAATTACACACGTCTACTATTTTTTTCCTTTTGCTATTCGGCTTCGTCTCCAGGTCATTCTGATACCAGTCTTTACCCGCTCCAAGGTCCTGCGACTTTCTACACCTCCTATTTTTTCAATTATTTTTTCGATTATCAATATCGAACGCAAACGTAGCAAGCTCCGGAAAGCAATACTTTCAGTGAAGATAGGGCTTCAGTCAGCGGGTTTATACACCAAGAAAAGTGAGCGAAGTAAAAGAAGAGAGGGATCTGGGGTAAAGGCCATCTTTCAAGGGTCCTCTCTTTTTTCTTCGTCCGCTTCCTAGCTTCGCGCAAGGTTTCTTCACAAGAGCAAGAAAACTGATTTACAGGCATCAGTAGTATCAACATATGCACAATGAAAAGCGTTGTGATGAGTTTATTTTGTGGAAAATTGTTGAGGTATAAAAGTATTATTTTAAGTGTAGATGAACGAATCATAGCGCTAAAAATAGGTGTTGCGGTGACGGTGTTTCGTTCACTTTTCTTGCGGTGTTGCGGTGTTCAGAACCCCCCCCCCCCCCCCATGTCCCCCTCAGTCATGTACTTGTCAAACTGAACGCCTATTCCTGCGACTATACACAGAACAGTTATAAAATAAAAATAAAAAAAATAAAACATTAAGCTTGTTTTGGGTTGTATCGAGTTCATCACACATTGATGCGTGATGAGGAGAATTCTCAACCTTATTAAAGTCTTGCAAACCTCTTTATTTCTAACACCTCCGAGGTCCTTTACTCTCAATCCATGAGTTTAGAGGTAAATTTCGCTTCTCTTTCAATTTACAATTCAATTTACTTTTGTTCAGAACCTAAACCAAGATCATAACTAACTCTCAGACTAGTTACTTTCTTTTCTATAAACAATCTTTTGCATAAGAGTCTCTTGAAAAGGAAATTTTTGCATAGATATGACTATGAAATCTTTTGTCTTGGGCGACTCGAATCACCTATTTTATGCGCAACAAAGATGAGCTAAACTTTTCAAGATGCACAAACCTTGACTGACTCAGAAAATATGATCATTTTCTGTGTCAATATCGGGCGTAAGTGTTTCGACTTCCCCGCCAACGTACATGTCATTTTCATGAATGAACAACGACGTTTCCGCTGCGCCTGTTTTTAAATTTTGCTGTCTTCCGACAAAGATGTGCGTTATAGTTTACTCGTCATTCATGTTCTGTGTAGTTACATTGTTTTCATTATATCTTTCTTTTAATTTCTTCACTTTTCTGTCGGAGGCTCAATTTTTTAAATAAATTTCTTCGTTCTAAGTGATTGTTTTTAAACAATTAATTGTTTTCCTACTTGAGATCATTAGGGTCAAGTTAAAGCGGAACCGCTAGCTGTCAGGACGACTATTGACGAATGCATCAAATTAACTACTTCCTATTCTAAAATGAATTGAATCACATACAATGTTTAACCTCTCTTTTCCGCTAATACTGTAATTAATATGTCAGTATATAAATAATTTAATACCGTAGCATAAGAATTACCCCTAATAGCCATTACAAGTCAAGTTAGGTGGGTTGTAATGCATATTTTGTATATTTGATCAGCAAAGAAAAGTCAAGACAAAAAATGTATTAATAGTTTTCAGTGGTAGAGCAGTGTCGGATTTGGGGGGTTAAATAGCAGGCTACTTCCCTTCTTTTCAACTCCACATCCCCGGGAAGAAGTCGATTACGCAAAGTTAAGCGTCAAGTACAAATGTTATAGGCTTAAGGATTTGGAGTCGCTATGTATGATAAACAGAGGTATCTTAGCGCTTTAAATACGTCCCTTTTCAGCAAACCGGTGTTGAACTAGCCCCAAGTTTAGTCGACAGAACAGGGGCACCCAACGACCGTTTTCTCTCGTATGCTTTTAAACGCTGTTTTAGGCTACGTAGAGTACTTTTAAAGCTCTGTAGGTTAATTTTAGGTTGCGCTAAAAAAAATTTATCTGTTCGGTTATTCTAGGGGAACTTGAGTATTGTCGAATTTATTAGGGCTTTTTTGTCCATTTCCCGAAACCCTTAGGTCTTATCGCCTTTCCGAAAATGATAGCTTACCTTTTTAGCGTACCCAAAACGACATTTTTAACAATCCGAAAACAACAGACATTAAATTTCTCATATCATGAAAGTTCGAGGTGACAATTCTCTTGAGAAAATCAAAGGGGATTAAAGACCTTCCGAACAGATAATTTACCGAAACGATCCGTTGGGTGCCCCTGACAGAAGACGACACGATCGAAAATTAAAACAATAATTTGTGAACGACATAAGCTTTCTTGACTGCGGATGTCATGCTCTTAGAGAAAATACTGTTTCTATAAACGTCGCGACAGGAGAGGAACCAGCCAAAAAGAGTTCCTTTAGCTAAAAAAGTATACATGCAGGAACCTGTGGTCACTAGATAATAACCTGTATTGAGTAGATTGCTTAATTAATTAATTAACTTCTATTTTCATATTTATTCAGTGGTCCGCGGTATCGTGTGATGACCACAAACGGGAAGACGAGCCCCGCTGCTCAATAAATAAAGGAAGCCCAAATAAACGAGCCTTATCTCTCACTCGTATTTTATCAAGACTTATTGTATAAGGAAAACATATAGCACTTAACGAAATAAGTCACAGAGGAAGTTTCCGTGCGATACAAATAAAAATGATTTCACTTAAATACTTAAAAGGACTCTCAACCATGCACATTTATCTATCAATGCACAGCGGCCTAGGTCAGACTGAATGTCACGGCAACAAGCTGTGTCATAAAAAGAGACGAGGTGGGACTGCTTCCGCTCTTAATCTGTTCTTAGTTTTTGCCTGCAAAAAACTGCAAAAGAACAATAGCACAAAACTTTCAGCAGCTACCAGGGATATTTCTCAGACTTCAAGCCGAGACACTTTTTTTCGAATGTTTCTGAGAACAAGGCGAAACCGGTTGAAAGCATACATGTATTAGACATATTAAAACATTTTTTGCTCGCGTGGGATAAGCTCGTCATGACGTCAGTACGGTGTTCTTTTAGTTGGGCTGTTTTCGCCAACAAGCTCCTCAAAACCATGATCATCGGCAATAGTGTAAGGTGCTTTTATTTGCTTCCAGGGTTTTCACCTCTCCTATCCACGTCACATACATGTAGCAGGCCAATTTTTAAGCAGTGTCGTAGTGCCTGCTTGTTGCGAGAGGTGAAAAATGATACTTTGTAATAGTTGGCGTAGGTTCGTTCGCGTTTAAATTTATTTTCTTTGCATTCCTTTAACGTTACGACATCTACTACCGCTCAAGGATTCGCGTTACCCTTCTTTTTACACATCCTTGACTAGTTTAATTTTATGCGTTAAACGTTTTTATGTTCATCTTATTTAGTTGAAGTAACTGGCAATCATCGTTCAACTATTTGGAAATACGTAAAAGTTTGAGACCAAATAGCTTAAATATTTGTTAGTGTCCCGGACCTGTTTCTGGATGTTCCACTCCAATGACTGCCTCTAAAGTTAATCAGGGTATCAACTTGAAGCTGGTAAAAGTTGAAAAAAAAAAACATTGATCGACGAAGAGTTAAAGCTTGAAAAGTCACCTTCATAAGCTCGCTACATTGGTTTAATCGTCAACCTTATCATATAGGCGCGTTACTGTTATCGTGTACACGGACTGAGAACGTCGTTTAAAATCAGTTTGAAGCCAAGCCGTTAAAGCTGCAAAACTTCCGTCGAACACACCCACACGTAGCCTCAGTTCCAGAAAACTTAGAAGCACACTTTTTCAAATTGGGTTTTCCGTTTCGGCAGTCGTCGGATATGTCTCTTTCAAAAGCAGGGCTTTCATTTTGAATGAATAAGTGCATTATCACTAAACTGTTTCAAAAAGGCTCCAGGCGCTTCGGAAGAGCCCCAAAAAGAAGCGCTTCGGAAGAGCCCCCAAAATAAGCGCTTCGCAAGAGCTCCAAAGAGAAGCGAATTCTCGAGCAGTTACATGCATCCCACATATATGTATACCTGTATTGTGAAAATGGTATAAAAGGAAGCTTAGCCATGAAAATTTCAACATTGGAATCTGAGTTGACCGAAAAGAGAGAGCATCAAATGGCGTTGAAGGGGATTTTTGTAGTAAGTAACTTTAGAGAAACTTAAAACTTTGATACTGCTATTAAGATGTTTTCCCTAAGAGAATAGTTTGAAATTCTCTTCTGCAATGTCCTTTGGCCTTAGCTTTAAACATTAATTCCGACGCAAAGAGAAATGCCCTAGACTTTTCATGAAATGTTCTCACTAAAAAGAGTTGTTAAACTCCTTTTCACTATATTTCTGTAACCGGATTCTGATATCTCTACGTTGAAAACAGCTGCTCGTACGTTTATCGTGTTTAATATGTTAGCAGAATCTGTTTTGGTGACTTAGAAGCGTTTCTTTGTCTTGTTAATCTTTACCTATAGATTGCCGTCGCGTGCTTGCTGCCTCGCATGGAAGTTGTATCAAGTCTACATTGCCTGAGCTCGTTTTGGAAACTGAGTCAGAGATCATGCGGTGGAGGCAATCTTATGAAGATTAACAATACCACTAACTGTCCTACAGTTGCTGGCAGCAAGCAATGTGGAGTAACAGTTACTGGCACAGCTACCCAAGATACCAGCACACGTAAGTTATTGAAGAAAAGAGCCATTTTTTTTAAACTCAGTCGACTTCATAAGATTCGAAGTGAAGTTTATCGTCATGATAGTCGTACAAACGCCATTGATTCCTATTATAATTAAAGAAATTTGTTGTTCACACCAATCAAACACGTTGCAGGCCTAATTTCAATAATAAATAAGCAAAGTTACAGATTTTTGCTGATGGCCGGAGTGAAATAAGGCAATCACCAACAGTAGTCTCTCAGTCGACATAATACAGTCAACCCCCGATAGCTCAAACCTGTAATTAAGGGAAATTGAACAAGGTTCAAGTTGAAGGTAGTTTGAGTTATCTGGAGTAGGGAACAAACGACCAGAATGAGCGGAAAAATGGTATTTATTGTGCTTCTATTCATACAGTCTACATTTTATTGAAATTTAATTGTAGAGAAGTCGATCGAGTACATTTACATCAGTACATTTCTAACTTACCTTATAAATCAGAACGCACTAGAAACGTAGTGGAAAAAAAGAGAAAAGCAAAGCAGCAGGAGAAGTCAAGGTACTGAGAACTTTACAGGGTTGAAGGGAAACTGAAAATTGCTTCGAGTTAGCGGAAGGTTCGAGTTGTAGACGGCTCGAGTTACCGAGGTTAAAATTGCAGTAAATGGTTCGAGTGAGCGAGTGTTCGAGTCATCGGGATTCGACTGTATACGATATTTACATCATGACGTGGAAGACATAAACTTTCTAGTGCTTACTGCAGTGGCGCATCAACTCTCGTTTTATTTCGTTTCTTAAAGGATTTAAGATTGAAGAGCCGGACAAGAAGAACAAGCCCGGGTTGTACTGTATTCAATTCACTGATATACACGATTCTAATAAGAAATACGCACTGAAGGCCATCAATGGGGTTAGTCTTGCTTTTGAGGTGAGTTCAAAAGAAATCTAAATCACAATGGGATGCGACTGCAGAGAATCATGGTAGTTGCATTCATCATCTTGGCCTGGATATTTGTTTGGATGAAACAACTGCCATGATTCCGTACTATGTCTCATAACGAGAATTGGCCATTAAAAATAAAATAGTGTGATTAGATGCATTTACGCCGCTCTGGGTACCAATGGACTACAGCAAAACTAAACTGCTTTAAAATGCCAAATCATTTATTATCATTATCGATCATCATCATCATCGTCATCGTCATCACTTTTATAATGAAGTATATATACCACGCTCAACATTTGACCTATAAGTGGCCCAAGTAATTTGTTTCATTTAAGGTCATTCAACTGAAATAGAACCTGCACTGAGATTTTTGTGAAACTTTGCCTATTGATTGTTTATGTTATAGGAACTTCAATTTTGAAATAAAAATGAGGGGTCCCCATGTTCGTTTAGGTGCAACAGCACCTTGTTTATACCCATATAAATCCTTATAATACCATCATGATTGTAGTCACGATTGCTTGCTAAATTCACCTTTCCGACGATTGCTTTTTGTTCTACACTGAGAATTGGTCCATATTCATTTTACACAGAGAAATTTATTACTCAATTCAAAACAACACAGAAAAAAATGATAGGTCACCATACCAGTTTGCGAGAAAACGACGGTTTACCACTATGGCGAGGTCCAGCTGTAAAGAAAAAGCCGCCATGTTTTAATGCGCGCGCTCTCATCACGCGTCAAATTATGCGCAGTAGGGATGCGCAATGCAATACTGGAGAATGACCTTAAGTATGATTTCAGACAGAGTTACCAATAAATCTAACCATAAACAATCGTGGAAGTATCTAGACGAAGCCAAGCTTGTTTACGATTTTACCATTTAGATGACAAAATTCTCGGGGGAAAAATAATTTCTGAAAAGTTTTGGAAACTGATAGAGAAGTGTTCATTCTCAAGAAAAAGCAAATAAAGCTCGCACGCTACGCAAATGTTGCCATTTGACACCTTGTTATTGGATAGCTAAGTTGCCCGTTCCAAAGAGAGCGTGCTGATAACCAATCAGATTCGAAGTATTTTGATATAATTATGACTAAGGACCCGATCGACCTTTGAGACCACAACAATCATTGACGGTAGAAACACTTGTGTGTATACCATTTAACGGTCAGGGTTAATCACATGACTGTCGTGAGTTTTGTTTTCCGTAAACAATTTCTCCGGATTAGTGTGTACGGTAGACCTATAAACCGTTGAAATAAAGCTGCGTTTTCAAATTTCTCCGGGGTAGTGTGGGCTAGGCCTGATATGGAAAGTGTTCAAGCGTCGTTCTGTCGTAGCTCCAGTAGTGTGTTTAATTTTGCCACAGTACATTAGCCGGAAATTATGAATGAATGTCGTGCACAGTCCATTTTTTCTTTTTGTATAGTTAATTAACCCTGTGATTTACTGACAGTTAGTGTTCTTCTCGACTGTAAATTATGTTTATATTGATTTGTCACTCGCTTTCAATTGCATTCACAGGAATGGGCCTGTCACGGTAATATAGGCAGTGATTTTCTGTTTGAAGAGCTGGCTACGACCAGTTACCCAACAAGATATACATACAGGCCGAGTAATTACGTGGCCAAGTGTCTAACAGGCCACTGCCATGGAGGACTATCTCTGATTAGCGTTAACGATATAAAGGATAGGAAATGTGTCTTCCGAAAAATACCTGTGTAAGTTTTGTTACCAAACAACACTTAGCCGGCATGGTATTTAATTCATTGTATTTAACTTGTTTGTCATTTAAGTAACCAGAAGTAGTTTGCAAAGTAAACATAACAGATGAATAAAAATTTTCAAACTACCATATTTGTTAGCCTGTGTAGCTTGGCGGTTCAAGGAAGTTTTTAAGCAATTTGGCTCCTCGCGACTTCGCCGGCTTTGGCGCTCGTTATCACGGCCTCGCCGCTCTCTTAACGCGCTCAAATTGCTTAAAAACCGCCAAGCTACGCAGGCTACCATTTGTTTAATAATATGTTTTGAGGGAGTAATATTTTTGTTAAAATGTTATTGAATTTAAATCTAACTGTGATAACTGGCTTTACCTATGTAGTCACATGAACTAGACCAGCACAGAATTAATTGTTTTAATAAAGTACAGAGAATTATACGGGTTTTTTACGTTGTAATCGTACATCTCTCCTGTGTTTTTCCCCCCCTCCTGTTATCGATATCCTTAAATCAACCTAACACAAAACAAGAAATTTGCTACTAGAGTACCTTGCCGTATAAGAAATTGATGTACTCGTCTCGTTTACTCTCGTATAATTAACAATTATTCACCGAATTGAGGTGAATTGGGGAGAAGATTTACCTTTTTACCTTACTGCGAAGACACATTTTGTTACCATGACATTTAGTTTGACCTAGGCTGTGCATTGATAGGTTACTGTTCGTTGTCAATAATTAAGAGTCCGTGATGGTTCTTTTATTTGTTTCGCGTTTTCCATGGCTCCAGGGCGGAGGTACTCCCAGAAAAGTTGGGTGCGGTTGTGCGGCCCACTTCCCATAACCCTTACCCCATTTTTGACCAAAATCTGCGATTTTTCCTACCCTATTTATGACCTGGCCAAAATTCGATACCCTATTTATGACAGTTGCGGCTGCCCCAGTTGTCTTAAAACTGAATTTATAAAGGACTTTTGTTGACGTTCTTATTGATAACGATGAAAAAGTAGCTTCTTCTAAGAAATATACCCAATTAATGACTAGAGTGCTAAAACCATACCGTATTTATAACCAAAATGGCCAAAATCGATATCCTATTTATGACTATATAAAACGGCTTAAAAACCGTACCCTTTGGTGCCGCACGTACCTATATAGCCCATATCAGGGAGCATTCCCCCCGGACCATGCCTCTTAAAGAAAATTCAGCACGGTAACTTCCACTGTGACTTACTGAGTACCTGTCTGCGCGTAGTTGACTGTGTAGCTTTATAGTTTTCGTGCTATATTGTCCAGCCAAATCATTCCATAAAGTTAGGTCACTTTGGGATTCCAATAGCAAGAACATAAACGTGTCTTCCCGACCGCCGGTGAATTGTTTCCACCTTTTAAGACTTTTATAGTGGAGCGAAGAAGGTGCACTTAGCGGGGTGCTTCAACGAGTTTCAACGTCATCATGCAATCCTTTTAACTATTATAGAATCGGATATATTCCTCCGTCGCTTGTTGACCGTCGAGACACTCACAAAACAGGAAAAGGAAACGTGATAATTGAGAGATATTTCGTTAAGTGCTGTGTGTTTTCTTTATACGCTAAGTCTTGATAAATTATGAGTGAGAGGTCAGGCTTGTTTATTTGGCCTTGTTTTATCTACTGAGCAGGGGTAGTCTTCCGTTGGGGTCACACGAAACGCTCCTCGCCGAGGAAGCGTTACGAGACGACAGGAGACTATAGAATAAAGCGACTTGAAACGGAGTTGTATTAACCGGCTAGAGCTAGTTTTAAAAGAGATCCAGCTTGGGATGGTTCAGGTTCTGTTAGCACTTAACATCTCTTATAAATCTTATTATGCATGACTGACTCAAAATAATGCTTATTTTCATTATTTATGTTCCTGCGGTCATGTATTATTAGAATCAGTGATCTTTATTCAAGATCAAAACATGCACAGGGCATTTTGTCATCTTTGGAGACCTCACTTTTGAGCCATCGATCTTTCGCACAAGAGCACTGTGATTAAATCTCAAAGGAAATGGATCTGTGAGTTTCACGGCTCAGTTTCCACGTCTAAAAGAAAATCCATGGCGCTTGAGCTGGGCATCGATAAAATTGGGAACACAGTCTTCGTAAAACACGCCGGAACACTGAAAACAGTAAAATTAAAAGTTGCATTAGCCCTTTGAGTAATCTTTACTCGATGCAGGTTATTATATTGTAACTGCAGTTTGCCCGCATGTATACTTCTTAGCGTAAGAAGCTCTTTGCGGTTAGCCTTTTTGATCTGACCCTTTGCGGTTAGTCTTTTTGATCTGAGCAGCGGTTAATCGTCAAACTGATAAATAGCTGGGCATTATTGTTAAAGTGTACAAAGATCGGGAACATTGTTTAGAATCAGTTTGAAGCCAAACCGTTATAACTGTTGTTGGCAAAATTTCTGTAGAACTCACCCACGCGTAGTATACGTCGCAAAAAAGTACACTTTGCCAAAGTAGGTTTTCCGTTACTTCATGCAGTCGGGCGGAAAACGGGCGGCTTTTTTCAACTTCGTCGTCCATGTACTTACGCTGACAAAAAGGCGACTACTGAAGAAAGGAGGTCCGTGAATCACCTTGCTATTCGTGTTCCAGTGCCAGCTTGCAGTTCACGATTGTTTGAAGTTTCCCCTTACCCGGTCAGAACCCACTTTAACAATACTTCCTATCAAGGAAACTATCTGAGACTGTGGTCAACGAATTTGCAGAAAGAACAGGATACTGGAATATGACTCAGGCAAAGGCGATTCACAAACTTTTTCACGTGAATGAAAGGATACTTAATGGCAGACGATGTCTCGTACCTTACTAAGCCTAAATATACCATCGTAAAATTGACCAATGGTCTTCTGTTCAAATGGCCAATGGCCTTGTTTTGAAATGGCCAATCATCTGTCTCGGAAAAAGACATCTACTGTTCAACTATTTTCTTTCCACTGTTTTGAACTGAATTTTCGCAAATATTTAAAATCCCCGAAGAGCATGTCTTGGTAGAGAAAAGTTCCTCCACATTGTCTACTGACTTCCTCATATTTCGACGCGAAACAAACCGAGCAGAGAACAAATTAGGCTGCACAAAGAACTTCGTGAATAATGACGTGCTTTTAGTGTTTCAGTAGTAACTAATCATAACTGACAACTTGGCTAGCATCCCAGAGTAGCTATTACCACACTTCAGTCGTGAGGAAAAAAAAGCTCCGAGTTATTATTTATTATTATTAGAGAATGTGGAAAGTTACGTTTTGTAGTTTTCGTCGTGGCTTCTGTGAAGTTGTCCTGTTTTTTTATCTTTTTCTTTGCTAAAAATCTTCTGATAATAAAAGGCGGACTATAAATGGCGGACTATGTTCTCAACTCTACGTAAATTAACTGCTGCTACAGTTGTCATGTCAAAGGTAAAGACGAGGGGGTGTTGATGTTAGAATAACATATCGTGACTCTACAACATTGGGTTAACAGGTTGATTCATGTTAGGTTCGATTTCAGCATTTTTTCTCCTTTGTTCATTAAGTTGATAACGACTTCCAAAGACCTTTAAAATTGCGTATCCATAGAACGTGGAATGTAGAGTGTAAATATAAAAAAGAAGAAGTAGTGGCCCATCCAGAGTATAACTATTCGTACGCTTTTAGCAGTTCAGTCCAACTGGGATTTCAGTGGAACAGTTCGTACGATTCTGTGGAAGAAGTAAACCCCTGATAAAATCACTCGTACCAAGGGAGGAAACCAACAACAAACTCAACCCAAACAAATTATGACGCTTTGTAAAGTACTCCAACCCGCGAGGCACAGCTGGTAGCTCGAGTCTCCTCACTACTGCACTCCTGACGGTGGAATAAAACTTAATTTATGGCGTGTAACGGGCCAACTGTTTTGAGTGTACTATTTGCGAAAAGCTCTTTAAGAATCTTGGTAGAAAATATACTACTGATTGGTTCACTGACACAAAAGTAGAATCAGGAACATGAGGAGACGAAGGGAGGGGGCGGACCGGATGAATTCATGCAGGCCGTAAGCGAATCCCCTAAAACTTCCAGTCTTGTTTCTATTACACGGGAAGTGCAATTAACAGTTGATTTTGTTGATTTTATGATTGAGTAAGCTTGATAATCACTTAGCTAGGGTGTTGTGTTAAAGTGCCTATGAAGTAAAAAATAATTGCTGCTTATTTGAAAGGCCTTTCAAAGTAAAGAAGATTGGCCTTTCCCTTTTTGGAATATCTTTTTTCATTCTAGAGATATTTACGTTTTTGTATTATGTAAATGAGGAAAGTGATGACGTCATAGGTGGTTCCATTTGAACAGTAAAACACTGAATCAAGAATATCTCTAGAAATATTGGAGCTGTGTTCTTCAAACTTGGCACCACAAATGTGCATCACAAAAGAAACAGAATGACACCTTCTGTGTTGTTGCCATGGGAACACTTTTGGCTCCAGTCTCTTTCTGTGAAAAACCAAATATGCCAATTTGCAACCCTTCGAAAAGGGACAGAGGGTCTTGCTCGGAACACACATGATTCCCATATTGTCTTAACTCTCCCCATTAGATTGTTGGGAGTGGATGATCCTTGTTTAAGATAAAATCTGGTAATGTTAGTTTTAATTAAAACAGGACCAGCGGCATAACTGTTGTCATGGTGACGGCACGACGGGTGTCATTTTGTTTCTTTTGTGATTTACATTTCTGGTGCCAAGTTTAAAGAACACTGCTTTAATATTTCTAGAGATATTCTTGATTGAGTGTTGAACTGTTTTAGTGGAACCACCTATGAGGTCATCACTTATAACACAAAAACGTGAATATCTCTAAAATGAAAAAAAGATATTCCAAAAAGGAAAACGCCATTCTTCTGTACTTTGAAACGCCTGTCAAATCAGCAGCAACTATTTTTTACTTCATAGGCAATTTAACCTTCTGGTGTTAAACTTGGGTTATGCCTCAGAGAGGAGAGGTCAGAAAACTGCACGTTTAAGCGATGAAACGCTAATTCTTTCTATGCCATGTACGGAATATTGACAAATTAAATTTTGCCCTTTTATTTCATGTTCATCGTTTGTGACTCGTTATTTGTGTTTATGGAAGTTTCTGAATTCAGTAAGAGTTATTCAGTATTTTGGGGTAGACTGTCATTAATAGTTTTTTTTTTTTTTTTAATAGACAGTGACATGCAAGGGAGATTGTTGGTAAAAGAGACTATTTTGCAATTGCTGCTGGTTTTAAAGTTCTTTTCGTTTCCAATTTTTCGCATGGAATTATCAAGTGACTCGAAGAATAATTAGCATGTTTTTAATTCATAGTTACTGAGAGTGCGCAGAGTAATAGTAGGGAATCACAGTTAAGGGGCCACTTCATGATTCGAGCATCTTACCTGTATGTTCGAAGATGACTGAATCTATTTTCTTCCTCGATCTTTGACATCGTTCTTCCTATCTGGTTCATAGTAACATATTTGGATTTTTAACTTTGTTAGACTTTCAAATTTTTCTAAGATTTCACTGAAAAATTAAAGGCTATTCAGCTCCCTTTACGCCATGCTCGTTGCTTAAATGGTACAAATTTAAGAAGAAGGTGATATAGCAATTTGCAATAGAGTGTCGTTAAGCCAAAACCAAAGTGATCACTTTAGCCAACCAGAAAGGACACAGAAAATCTGATGAACAAATCCTTGAAGCAAATACACGTAGCTGACGTGAAGCACGGGAAAACCTGTGCGTGGGGTTTCACGAGTGGCTTTACTTCTGATTGGATTAAAAAGTATCGTGTAGTGTACTAATGCAAAACTGTAACAAATACTGATATCGTTCGACATTCAAGTTAAAACTTCCTTAACTAACGCAAGCTCAAGAAATTAACTCCCTTGATGCCAATTCTTAAAACATCGCGGAACACCAGAGAACGTGTCATTTGAGGAAGCTCTACATAAATGACTTGGCGTGGATAGGGAATGCTATTACTATCTTTACTTACTAGAAAATTGCGTGCCGAATTCATTTACTCCAGTCACCTTCTCACTCCAGTTATGTCTTCCTCGCCAATGACCGCGAACGTTCAGTTTCATAGCTAGGTGTTCCTTAGTAGCCCGCAAATGTCTGAATCCTTAAATTTCATTCCGGCTTGCGTTGGTGATCCACTTTCTTCGTATTTCGTTTATTTTCGCCTAATATGGAAGATCTATCACCTTCCGGATACGTGTTTCACATGGAAAAGAGCTCTCGAAAAAGATCTCTATCACATTTTTGACTTATCGTAAAGATAAAAACGCAGTAGCTCTACCTATGAAAGAGAAAGATAATTTTTGGAACTTCAAATCTTCCAATCACATAGAATAACGATGGCAAGGACACCTTAACGTTATTAGAATTTACAATATTTCGGAGAGAAAGCTACATCAGGCTTAGCTGGTTTTCGTTCAGGTCCTCTATTTTGGTGGAATTGGAATTTGGAGCTAGGTGTTGGTTTTTGTGGCGGGAGGAAAACCGGAGACCCGCGGAAAAACCCTCGGAGCAGGGCGAGAACCAACAACAAACTCAACCCACATATGGCCCCGGGCAGGAATCGATCCCTAGACGCATTGGTGGGAGCAAGTGCTCTCGCCACTGCGGCATCCCTGCTCCAAAACGCATGCGATGTTAGCCAATACGTCTTTCACATGTCGCATTCCGTCATAAATTTTAGCATATTCTGAAAATTACATAAAGTAGGTAGTATCGTTATTTTTTTGCAGGGTCTATTGGTTTTGCGATTGAGTGAAGCCTGATAACGGATGTTTTGAACATAATCCTTTTAGGTCTTTGTTTTGGTTTGGACAACGATATCCTCCTACAAAACATACCACTCTATCCCTCAGTGGTTAGTTATTTATCCGTTAAATACCATATGGCATCGTTTGATAAGCCAGGGCCAGTATTTTTTTTAAGGATTAAAGGCAGCTACTTTAAGGCATGCTTTGTGGTCTTCCAATATTTGGATCCCTTTTGAGCAAAAAAAATAGATTATCTCTTTGGAATAAGATAGTGTGTTCTCTACGTAGACATAAATTACCATACTGAATTTGCTCCACGATGCGTTTCCTCGAAGCTTTTAGAAAGCGATCGCCAAAACTGATCTAAAGAATTCAGTAGTTTGAATCAACAAGTCATGACAAAAGTAAAACAATCTCTTTAAAAAAGCAGTTAAGGTAAATCACACGTTTGTTGTAGCCATTACGACTTTGATTCTTTCATTCCACGAGCGTTCCAAATGCACTAGCACAGTTTTGGCCAAAACAGTATTAAAATTATGAGATTAGAATTAGGACTAAGTTCCTTTGCTTTACAACTCTAGGATACCGACCATGATAAATTAAGATATTACGTCAATTGTTCAATGAAGAAGTATATCTAGCGGTTTTTTCGCGGTAAAAAATGCGAAAAAGTCTGTCTTTGTGAACTATTTTTGATCTGACATCACCACCTCGTGAATGCGCAACTCGTTATAACAGATATTCCATAGTTGCTGTTATTTATCGATTTTAGTAATAGATCAGCACTTTACGTTATGAACGGTGAACGAGTGTCTCTTGGGCTTAAGGTTACTTCCCACCTTCAGAGGCCAAAAAAATCGTTTTTTCTTTTATTTGACAAAATTTAAGTTCGTCATTTTATTTAGTGTTTCCAACAGAAAAACATTAAAAATCTCAAAAAGCGGCCGAGTTATTTAGAAAAAGCGTATATTCAAATAAAGTTAATAAACTAGGAAGGTGTCACAATCTTGTCAACGGGCGAGAACCCTGGGGAAATTTTCGCGGCAAACGCTCATCGCTCGTATTTCACGACATTTGCATATTTTTCTTTACATCACGCACTTGACAGAAATTCTCCCGTGGAAGCTCTTTACGCTAACTCCCATGGAAAAATCAAAAGCAGAAAAAAGTCCTTGGGTAAAGAAAACGAAACAAACCGGCGTAAAGAAGACAGAAAAAGCTCCATATTGTCAAGGAAGGAAAAAAAACCTTGCCGAAAGCGACAAAGGCTCTTGGTTTGGCCAAACACCTTCGGCAATCTCGGCATCTGCTGAAGATCCGGAGCGTTCGAATATCCTTGGATCAAGTAGCTTAAAAATCAAAGTTAACGTCAGTGCAGGCTGCGAACAAGATTCTTCGTCGGAATCTGGCGGAAGTGATGAAGAAAATGAAACCTACCCAAGGGAACTCATTTTAGCAGTAAGAGTATTTCTCAAGCTGTCCGTCGATTCCTTAACGTCTTGTTTTTCAGCGGTACATTTTCCGCCTTTAACTTTTTTGGCGCAGGTTTTGCCTTTGCCTTTGCCTTTGGTGTCTTTGCCCATATTACGTTGCCATCCTGAATTGAACTCCACTGTTGCAATGCGATGCTTTTCCCGGGAAATCTTGAGCTATTGTCATATACACTAGGAGGTCCTGTTGTCCCATTGGTTTGCAGTTTTATCAGGCGTGATAATCTCCGGACGTGGCGCGAGTTGTTTACGAACCTTAACAAGCTAAAATCTCGCATTTGAGTTTTGGAGGAATACATCCACTTTGAGTGAATTTACAGGGTATGCAGATTTGACGGATTTTCCTGAAATTTCGCCAGAACATTCCAGAGATAATGACAAACCAAAGTGTGTCGGGAAATTTTGATATTTAACACATTTTTCCCGTGGCGTCCATTTACGCAACACGTCTCGCATATTTTTAGCTACTCCAACTTTAGAAGTGGATATCTAGACAACCAATCAGAATATCGAAAAAGCCCGACACACTTTTCTTGATTGATGCCTTGTGAATAAGACTCTACAGCCATTTTGCTCGTATTGAGGAATCCGATAACCGATAAATTCAATAGAAGAAGCCTGGGTCGTTTCACGCCTTACCGCCTCCTAACACTTCCTAAAAGAAAACATTGCTGAAATTGTATTTTTTTCGTAAAGTACATTTATTAAGCTTTCTTATGATATATAGTTTGTTGAGGTTGTATTGAAACTGGCGCGCGTGCGATTTTTTTCCCGAAGGGCACCCGCGAAGGTGGGAAGTAACCTTAATGTACCGGCTTTGATTCATCAGGTCAACTTCAGAAGACTCCATCCAATTACGGAAACTTAAGCGGAACAAGCTCCCACTCAGAAAAAATAATAAGTAAATTAATAAAGAAAACAACTTTACTTCAGTGCTATATGTATTTATTTGTACAGAATGAGACAAGCTAATTGGAAACACTAATCTAAACTAAAGGAGAGAAAAGAAAGGAAATCTAAATGAGAGAAGTAAAGAAAAGCTGACACTAACTATATCAGTAAGACTGCCATTTAACAATAAATACCGTAGTGGATTTCCGTAGGTATCAGTTCTCACTGTGCTCACGAACCTTTCTAAAGTCTGACGTCCAGAAATGAGTTGAAGGAAGTGTTGAAGGAAAACGAGCTCGCGAATCAATGGAAGAGAAGAGTTCTGGAAATCAGCTCGCTGCCTCATTTTACCACTTATGCCAATCTGATTTTAACAAATTGTTGTACCTTTGGGTTAGGGTGTCATGATGCTTGTTTGGTTTGCGAGGGCGCATACGAATGAGGAGCTTAAGTTGACATGGCAAGAGTAGAATGTGACGCCTGTACTAAAGGTTACGTGACAGCGGTACATTTAAATCCCCGTGAACACGTAAAGTAAACAAGGCAGGAGTTGCCTGATGGCGGAAACTCCTTCACCCTTGAAAGCTTCCGTTTCAATTTGAGAGTTCAGTTAAGCAGCTTTGTCGTCTAGACTTTTCATGTTACGCAGTGCAATCGTGTTTACTAACTGACTGCAAATTAAACCACAGTCTACACAAACAAGTGAGGGGTAACCTAAGATCGGGCGTTCTTTTCCTTTCTCTTTTTTTGGCGCCAAAAAAGGAACGGCTGATCGCAGGTTAAGTGAAGAGCGCCGGATTTCTTAAGGTCTAAATCATTACAGATGTTGAAATAATGAATATTATCAGGAAGAAAGAAGAAGAAGAAGAAAAAAAATTGCGGTTACGTTGGACAATCGTTTGGAAACAAACAAAAATGTATAAATTTGATTGTGATCGATCAATAATCAACAAAACAAATGCTATTGTTTTTTAATGAATAAATAAATACAACACTGTAATGAAGTTGAGTTTGCGAAGAACACATCCTCAAGCCGTTTGATTTCAACATTTGCTCTCGAACAACTCCCCGAAGGTTATAATAAAGATGCTATCAGAGATGAAGGCGCTTCTTGGAAAACAACGTCGCCTTATTTGGTTAAAACGCATGCCGTAGTTTAGGATAACTTGGCAGCCAAAATACCCTTTATCGGGAGTATCACAGAAAAGAGATCTCAGATTAATTGATTAAGTAAAGCACCTTGTTTGGTTTAAAATCACTCTTTTAGCATAACGTTCTAATGTTGCTGCATTGCAGCGGAAATCCAGATTTCAGGCGTTTTGAAAATAAGCGGAAACTGAAGCGGAAACTGCTCTTAGTACACGAAACGAGATTTTTTCAACCTGAATAGACCTTTACTTCTACAGTCACGGATGCGTATCTCAATACGAGTAATGATAGAAATGTATAAAAAATGAAATCAGCTGTGTTGTGTGTTAGTTGTAGTTTTCAAATCATGCAACAAAATGCTTTGACCGCCAAAAGAACACCCACCATCCATGTCGAAGTACATGTAAATGAATAATATTCACTTTATTTTAGTGTCGGAGTGCTTAGCACTGGTTCACTAATTGGTGACCGAGCAAAGAAACATTCTAAATTGAACCGAAACTTGTTAAAAATACCAGCTAGTTACGGCTGACTATTTACCAAGCGTGGAGCAGTTGAATTTGGGAGCACCAATCCCCGGGCCGCTCCTGATTACAATTCCAGTACCTTAACCAGAAGTCCACGCCGCCTACACGAGCACTTACTATATACTGATTGTTCTCGAAGCAACTCAATATATTCCTGTTATAGCGTCAACGTTCTTTAACGTTTGCGCTTTCTTTGAAACGTAACAGTTCCTTTTCTTTTCACTTTTTCTGTCGTAGCGATTCGTATTCGGTATTCAATTCGATTCAATCGAGTAGAGCTTTCATAGTTTTTCACATTTCCTTGTGGAGCGCCAAGCCATGAGCGTATGAATGGCGCTATTTAAATAAACGTTAATAAGTTGTAATTATTATATCTAAGAATCGAGATATTGTTCGAGTCAGTATATTGTATGAGGACGAAAGGGAATTAACAACTGAAGAGAAATATTACAACAAACAAATTTATCTTCTGATTCAAATCTATCCATTTATTGTGACAACTGAAGTGAAACATGTAACAAAGAATTCAAAGGTCAAGACTGAGTTACGATCTCGGCTAACCCGCGAAAAATTAATATACATGCGTATCTCAATCTCAGCGATAGATCACTTTAATTACTTTGGAAAAGGTTTCACTCTTTCTAATATAGATTAGTAGAATTCTACTGGCGTTTTAATACGAATGGCGTTCTCTTATTGAATACGTTATTCACAGCCTATTTCTGTTCTGTTGAGTAACGTAGCAATGAGCGCTTAATCCACCATAGGAAAAAAGATGGGGGCGGTACATTTTATCACGATGCCTTGCGAGCCTAGCACAGCCTATAAGGCACAAAGAAAGCCAAATTTTTACAATATTTGTTCCTGTACTAAGAACAGTGAGAAGCCCAGGTTTGAAGGTTTTATAACGTTTCTGTACGTTTTTTTAAAACGTTGTTAAGGTTTTCGTGCTCTAAGAACTATGGGTAAATGTACTAGTCGCCATCTTTTTTCCTACGGAGGATTGTTAACAAACTGGCGACCGCTTCTTTGCGTTTTCGAAGTGTCTGTGAAGAGTTTTTGGATAAAGTTTTGAACGACTGCTACAGTTATACTAAAACAAATAGATTTTTCGCTCTTGATTTCTATGCGTGAACGCGATAGAAATCCCGTGCTCATAATTTTTAAATAGCCTTAGACAGGAATTGATCTTTCTGAAATTTGTATAATAACAAAAAAAAAACAAAAACAAAAAAACAAAACAAAACAAAACAAAAAAAAAACAAAAAAAACAAAAATAATAATAATAATAATAATAATAATAATTAAAAGTTCTGTTGTTACGGGGGTGGGATTAGGTCTTAATGCCCCTTCCAACCCTGAAATGAATCAGTGGCAAGCGATTACATGAGATTTCAACCACGGTCTTTCTAGTTCAGTAATTTTGAAAATCAAACAATATCGTGGGTAATCGGGCGCAACCGCAAGCAACGATCCGTAATCTGTGTCAATTAAGGGTTGTATTTGTTTCAGTCGTGATTACAAAGCAGTTTCTAAACGTGGGGCATGTGCAGTCCTTTGTTTTTCTTCTTTTCTCGTGAAACAAGACTGAGACATGGTTACGTTAAATCGTGCTGTCGAAACTGCGTTCTTTGATTGCCAATTGTAACAGCTCAATAATGTGTCAATATATATCCACTCTATATTAATTGTTTATATTTGCGTCAAAACGCAACTTCCGGCGTTTTGCGTCACTGAAACAAAGCGATTTTAGGGTGGATACTAGGGATCGCTAGTTACCGTATTTACTTTTCCGTCAACCGAAGGCTCTGGCCTGTTCTTAAAAAACTACCGGATTAACTTGTTCACTTATCCTAATCAGCTTCGCCAAAAATCCATATCGCGTTGTCAACTTCTGGCTAAACTACCCACAAGTAACTGCGATAGAACACGTGCCGGACCGTCGCCTTCTTTATTGCGTGGGTTGAAGAATTGTCAAAATTAGTTCACTTATTTGATTAAAAATCAGAACTGAGGAACGAAGCTGTTGTCAAGCGTCAATTTGGCATGTGCTTGAGAATTTGACACCGTCGTAAGTTGTCCATGCTGCAGCCGCTGGAAAGAGTAAGCTACTCCTAGGAGAGAGCCAAAGCATTGGCAAAGCACTGTATGCTCCCCCGTGGGTGATAAAGGATAACCATGAAGATGTAAGTAAATGTAAAATATCGATCCCCATTTGGACTTACGTGACAGAATGCCCAACATCCCATAGTTGAAAGTAACCGGATTTATGTCTCCTAGATTGGTTACTCTTGCCTCACTTAGCAAAATGCTGTTTAATAAGATTATACAAACAATTTTCTCAGTTTTTATCTCGTTTCTTTAGAAAGGCGAATCTGGTTGGCTCTCCTGCTCATAGAAAAGTCGGACACGTTGTCTTACCGTCAATGGTGCACGTGCTGCTTATGAAATGCAAAATCGTTCTTCAATTCTGCCGTTAATAAAATATTGAAAATTGTAGGTTTTGAACTGCAGTCATTTGCAGTGCGTACTAAACCTTTTGCCTAATTGCCCTGACTTTCAACTCGGCTCTACCTCATCGACTTGGTTCGATTCTTCTACTAATGATTTTCTTTCAAGTCTCCAGATAAGACAATAATTCAATTAATTACATGACTAGAATACCAGTCAAACGCAAGACAATATACGCAAAAATGTTCCGGGACGCTGTTTTGTACAACCACATTTATAATGAAGAATAAAGTCTCCAAAACTGGTCGGCGTCAAGTGGTGTGTTAATCAGAAGGAGTGGTTTAAAAAGGTTTAATAATGCAAATGGAAAGTCAGTAAGACAGTATCACCTAACTTTACATATGAATCATAACCATTTTATCACGTAGGGAGAATTCCACAAAAAATACAAATCTTAATCATAACTGCTGGTTTTTATTTTGTTTAAATGATTGCAAATACAAGAAAAAGAACTACCGTGTTGGTGTTCATCGTTTTTCAAAGTAACAACGCCTATCGCGACCGTTCTCTTTAGTTAAACTGATGAAATATAAGGTCGCATCATCACAGCCTTTCTTTACTCCTAGACACATAATGCTATTATCAATGCTGTATTTGTATACACGGTATTTTCCAATTTTTTCCTCCTCAAACTGGAACTCATTGCTAATGGTATCGTTACATCTTTGCTTCTGAAAATACAAAAGAGAACAAAACAGACACAAATCTAACAAATCTAACCTTCTAAATCAGGCCAAACCTTACAGTAAGTAGCGCTTTTAACCCAGGGTTCCGTAGGAAAGCCTGAGTCTAAAAATGCAAACCGTTCGTCGTCGTCGTCGTCGTCGTCGTCGTCGTCGTACTTGGTCGCCCAATGGGGGGACATAGTCCCAGGCGTTCCTAGCGTAGTGCGAGGAAACTGGAGATGAGAATGTGACAGCTCTCGCTCTTCGTGAGAATGCTGTGATTTGTGACAAAAGGTTGGGGAAGACTCGAAGAAGATGTCGATCGTTTTCGGAACGGATTGGCCCACGAATTATATTGCTTGACATTTCCAAACAGAGATCGAGCATTCTCAGCAGGTTAGAATGGACATTTCGAACTTGCGGAAAGAATTTCTGACTGCCGGGTATATATAGCTTATTTATTTTCTTGAAAATCCGTGCCTGTAATTCACGCAAAGTTCATCGGACAACTTGCAAACTCAAATCATTGAATAACATGATCGCGTGGTGTTTATGACCAAAGATCAAAATATTCATATACTCTCGCGAGGTTTCAAATGATAACGATGATCTTCGCGGAAATTGATTATCTATGAATGTTTGACCACCGGGTAGCTAGTATTTTGAACAACCTTGCCCGTGAGTGAAGATTTTTGTAGTATGGCCGGGAGAATTCGTCCACTACTAAAACAAAACGTTATTTAGAGTTGCTTGGCATTTCTGACAAAACATTTTTTTCATTGAATTGTGGACAAAATGTCAAAAATCGAGATTTTATAGTATGTCCAAGCTGGAAAATTTCCTCAACTACAAAAATAATACCTGAAATCGCTTGGCATTTCTAAACAAAGTTCTGCTATTCTAAGTAATAAGTTATTTCGTGAAAATTCTATAATAATTTCAGACTGCCGGGTATCTAGTACTAGTTTTCTGAAAACCCCTCCCGGCTGCCGGGTGTCTAGACACAATGTAAAGTTTTTGTGTTGTTGCATATGCTTACTTGCGGTACGAAGCCTGAGCAAACGCTCTTAGAGCGTCTGGTATTATTAGTATTCTTTTTGTTTCAGTTTGTCACGTCTTTACTGACATGAACATACAACTCGATAAATCTCATGCAGTCACAAAGTGCCAACTCAGTCCTATAGGTACCCAAATTCTTGTCAGTTCAGCCTCGCGGGGAACCATTTTGGACAAACCATCCCGTATAATATAAAGATTTAGGCCAGCCTGAAAGCGTAGCTCCTGGGCCGGGTTGTTGAGAGCCCGGTTAAGCTAACCCAGGAAAAGGTAGAATTTTGGTTTGAGTTTTGTAACTTTGCGGTGAGGTTTTCTGTATATTGTTTGGCCTTCTATTTTGAGTTTTAATAATCATCATATACCATTCTGGCCAATCACATAGGACTCAGACAATCCAGAGAACCAATCATAAATCCCGGGAAACGTAATCGAGTGAATCACAATTCCTTTTGATTTTACTACTGATTGTATGACAAAGTAGCGCGAGTATTTGAAGGCACTCGCTCAGCGTAGTAATTTCCCTAGTTTTGTGACACTCATTTGAAAACCACTTTAAACTGATTAGCTGAAACTAGTTTTTGTCACGCTCACCTCTATGAAAGTAACATTGTTGCTGTTGACGGCCGCCTTTAGTGCGTAAGTGTATTTATGACCACGAAACTCAATGCACTTCTTTCCTGTAGCACTGATAGTCTTGATCCTAAATTCTTATAAAAAATAATAAAAAATACATTATTAGCGAAAAGCTGACACAAATTTAATCTTGAAAGCTGACAAAATTTCTGGTGTATGCAAATATAATAAACGGAAATGGTTCTGAATTCCCTGTTAAATATTTCTGCCGTGAACTTATCTGCCCAAGGTCCTTGTCTGGTGATTTTAATAGAATATATTACCGACGCCCCCCTCAGTCCCTCTCTCATGATCAGTCCCTCCCTCTTCCTTCCTTCCCCAAAAGCAGAGATCGGATCGTTACTTTTTTTAAAGCAGGTAAATTTTAATTAATCTTGCTGTCGCGTATAACTCAAAGCAATCTCAAATCAGCGAAAACTAAATCTAATGATCCTTGCATCCATCCCAATTCGTTCAGTCTGGACTTAATTCAACTTGCTGTAATTTTCCTCTGCTATGTGACTATCTGATCAATCAGCGTTCGGCAATTTCGTAGCCTGTGTTAACGCGGACGGTAGCATTATAGCAACACTTACTTGCTTTACTTTCTAGTGTCGACGTCCCATCTAACTTTGCCTCACACTGTCCGTTGGTACATTTATTAGTGTGAATCTTAAGGAGATTTCCTCCGCTGCAAGTCATTCGTCTGTAAAATGATTGCATAGAGCGTGGTCTGTTTAGTTTCAACGTTGATCCGACTTCTACATGGGCCAACAAGAATACTACCACGGTCTACGGATATAAAAATACACCACATATATTAACATGTACAGTAACCAAGGTAACCAATCAACTGATGCCAGTTTTGCTAGTTGATTCTGCATACAGTACACGTACAGTGGAAACAATGTCTGGATAAAATTGATTACTTTTCTTCAAGTAAGAGGTTGCAAATAAAATTAATTACCATCAAAGTTAATTTTTTCACAATCTAGTAAATTAGGAAACAAAACTTTAATACCTCCTGGAAGAGCCTCAGAAAGCATTGTTATATATATTTAGTTTTTATGTGCTTGACAAGGACATTTGTAGTGCAAGGAAAATACTGTCGTAAAATTAGGAAGGCTAAAGCACATCCTTTTTTTAAAACGAGACAGCTATTGCAGACAGGGATGAAAAACAATGCTGGCAAAATCAGACGATACTTTCGTCGACTTCATACATAAAAAGAATCCCTAATCAAAGTATCAAAAGTTGCAACTAATGACTTAGTCACTGACGCTTATTTTACTTACTAGAAAGATATGTGTTAAATCCATGTTGCCCTCTTTGTAATAAGCTTGTTCTTTTAGATCGAAGTTACGATGGTCTTAACGCTTAGAGCGTCTATTTATACGGTTAGGTTTTAATGTATGTACGATTTATTTTAACCGCTCTTGCACATGTAATTGATTAAAAATGAAAAGAATATCATCCTGCATGTAGCTGAAATAAAATAGATTACTAATGAAAAAAGTATCAGTCCTTGTTAAAGCCAAAGCGACGCGACGAAGAACTGACCCACCAGCCCCCGTATACATAGGTACGTAGGCGAAAATAATTAAGGGTCTTAAGAGTCCCTGTCCATAAAAATGGAAAATAACTCGGCAAGGGTCAAAAATTCGATTTCGCTCATATTTTCATGGTAGATAGGCTAGGGCATGACAAAAACTACTGGATAGTTTTTTTGGAAAAAATATCCTTTTATTTCAAAGAAATATGCAAATTACCAAATTCCGTTAAAATCGTCATTTAACGCACCATTTTATTACAGAAGTTTGAGAGCCTCATATGCAAAACCACATCATTCTTCCGTCTTTAAAACACTCAAATATTTTTGTGCAATGTTTAAATGTGTACTGGGTTGATTTTAGGGAATGTTGCGTTGTCTTTTTGGGTGTAAAATAATTAAATTTCGAAGACATGTATTTCATTCACTTAAAAGTACTTCGTGAATATAATTAATTTTCACTATGTGCGAAACCTTCAAATGGATCAAGCTTCTGGTGGTTGAATCGCAGAAGGATGGTCTACAGATTCCTGTAAAAATTTCTTTGGGCAAATTATTGTGAGCGACGCGAGAGCTTTTCAAAGTATGTCAAAAATGCAAATATTTGACCATCCGTCGTCAAATTTCAATTTACGGGTTAGACGTATATTTTAGCATGCGCCGCATGATTTGACCTATGTTAAATTGAAATAGACACAGAGCTGATAATTTCGAAATGTTCTAACCTCATTTCCTGTAAAAGGCAGGTGCAAAACGGATTTGACGTGTTTCTGTCACCATTCGTCGCACATAAAGCAGAAGTTTGCTTTTGTTTACATAACGTCCGATGTACATCGCCAACTGTCGACTTATTTAACGGTCGAATACCATGAATCTGTGACCTTCTTTCGACACATATGATTACCACTGCATCTAAGTCTGAAACGGCTGAGTCATTTGTAGATAGTTGCTTGCTTTGCACTACACCAAAATATTACGTTTGATCATCATGGTTTGATGGCTTGAATCCTTGCTTGCAGCGGTTCCTTGTTCGTCACGCAATGCTGTCATCCCATTTTAGGGGGTAGGGGTAGGACAATTTCTATCCTAATACGTAAGGCTCCGTAAGGCTTGGAATCACTGGGAGCACACAATCGTGTTGAGTAGGAAGAGATTGAATTAAGAAATGAAAAGAATGAATAGTTTACCATTGCCCCTGTTGTTATCTTTTACTCGACCACCGCTACCTACATGCCCTGCGTAATACTGTAACGCTAAACTAATACCTAGGTCTTTTCGCGCTATGCAATTATTTTTGGTTTACATGTAACACAGTGGGCTACCCTCGGGGAAATGGGTGGTGACCGCTTAATGGGGGTAGCCGCTTAAATAGAGGTTGGTGTACCTTGAATATTTAATTTTTTACTGTCGGGCTATAAATTTCTTGGTGAACATTCAAGACAATCATGATAGACGTGTGTTTGAATTATCACTCGTCATGCACCTTCAATTTCAGACTCTTATCTGCCATCGCCCTTTCCAAAACAAAGTTCTTAAATTTTGGGTGGCCGCTTAAAAGGGGTAAAGACAATAATGAAACCCTTATCGGAATGACCAAATGGTGGCCGCGGAGGTAACCGGTCAATAGGTGTTTTATTTATAATATTTTACTGACGATAATTTTGGACTGTATTGACAACAACATACCAATGCCTCGCCACTAAGCAAACAAAATACGCCAAATAAAATGGCATGGCCAGGGCTATTTACTCATGTAATTACTAATTAAATTTAGTCTGTGTTTCTCACGAATTAGACACGTTGTGATTTCCTATTTTTATTTCAGCTAGTTCTTACTTCATTGATCTATAATTTGCTTATGGCGATTTTCTTAAAATTCTAGTGAGTACAGGCACTAGCTTTATCAGCTGTTGTCTGAAACGTCAGAACGTACAACAAACGTGATGTGGACCGACGCCACGTACACCGTAGAACGCGATTATATAAATATACACATATTATTATATATGTGAACAAACAGATGAACAATGATTAAATTGTTTCAGTTATCCCGAGAGTACTCTATACAAAACAGATCAAAATGTGCAGCATATGCCGTGACAGCATTGCGTGACGAACAAATAACGGCTGTAAGATCGTGCTGCGCCGACACGCTTATCAGCAATGGTCAACAATCGATCAAACGCAATATTTTGGCGAAGCGTAAAGCAAGCAGCTATCTACAAATGACTCAGCCGTTTTAGACTTAGATGCAGTGATGTTCATAAGCGCAGAAAGATGGTCACAGATTCATAGTATTCGACCAATAATAGGTTGACAGTAGGCGATGTACATCGGACGTTAACCTTGTGTAAACAAAAGCGAACTTCTGCTTTATGTGCGACGAATGGTGAGAGCTCGACTAGAAACACGTCAAATCGGCTTTGGACCTGCCTTTTACAACAAATAAGGTTAGAACATTTCGAAATTATCAGCTCTGTGTCTATTTCAACTTATTATAGGTCAAGTCGTGTGGCACATGCTAAAATATACGTCTAACCCGTAAATTGAAATTTGACGACGGATGGTCAAATATTTGCATTTTTGACGTACTTTGAAAAGCTCTCGCGTCGCTCACAATAATTTGCCCAAAGAAATTTTTACAGGAATCTGTAGACGATCCTTCTGCAATTCAACCACCAGAAGCTTGATCCATTTGAAGGTTTCGCACATAGTGAAAATTAATTATATTCAAGAAGTACTTTTAAGTGAATGAAATACATGTCTTCGAAATTTAATTATTTTACACCCAAAAAGACAACGCAACATTCCCTAAAATCAACCCAGTACACATTTAAACATTGCACAAAAATATTTGAGTGTTTTAAAGACGAAAGAATGATGTGGTTTTGCATGCGAGGCTCTCAAACTTGCTTAATGAAATGGTGCGTCAAATGACGATTTTAACGGAATTTGGTAATTTGCATATTTCTTTGAAATAAAAGGATATTTTACCAAAAAACTATCCAGTAGTTTTTGTCATGCCCTAGCCTGTCTACCATAAGAATATTAGCGAAATCGAATTTTCGACCCTTGCCGCGAAATTAAGAATTTGTCTGATTTTTACGAGCAGGCACTCTTAAGAGTGCCTGCCTGTAAAAACCAGACAAATTCTTAATTTCGCGGCAAGGGTCGAAAATTCGATTTCGCTCATATTCCTATGGTAGATAGGCTAGGGCATGACAAAAACTACTGGATAGTTTTTTTGGCAAAATATCCTTTAATTTCAAAGAAATATGCAAATTACCTAATTCCGTTAAAATCGTCATTTGACGCATCATTTTATTAAACAAGTTTGAGAGCCTCGCATGCAAAACCACATTATTCTTCCGTCTTTAAAACACTGAAATATTTTTGTGCAATGTTTAATTGTGTACTGGGTCGATTTTAGGGAATGTTGCGGTTTTTGTTGGGTGCAAAATAATTAAATTTCGAAGACATGTATTTCATTCACTTAAAAGTACTTCATTAAAAATAATTGATTTTCACCATGTGCGAAACCTTCAAACGGATTAAGCTTCTGGTGGTTGAATCGCAGAAGGATGGTCTACAGATTCCTGTAAAAATTTATTTGGGCAAATGATCGTGAGCGACGCGAGAGCTTTTCAAAGTACGTTAAAAATGCAGATATTTGACCATCCGTCGTCAAATTTCAATTTACGGTTAGACATATATTTTAGCACGCGCCACATGTCTTGAGCTATATTAAGTTGAAATAGACACAGAGCTGATAATTTCGAAATGTTCTAACCTTATTTGCTGTAAAAGGCAGGTCCAAAAGCCGATTTGACGTGTTTCTGTCACCATTCGTCGCACATAAAGCAGAAGTTTGCTTTTGTTTACACAACGTCCGATGTACATCGCCAACTGTCAGCTTATTTAATGGTCGAATACCATTAATCTATGACCCTCTTTCGACACATATGATCACCACTGCATCTAAGTCAAGAACGGCTAAGTGATTTGTAGATAGTTGCTTGCTTTGCACTACACCAAAATATTACGTTTGATCATCGTTTGATCTGAGAACCGGGTGTATCTATTGCTGTTTGAATCCTTGCTTCCAGCGGTTCCTTGTTTGTTGGTCACGCAATGCTGTCATCCCATTTTAGGGGGTAGGGGTAGGACAATTTCTATCCTAATACGTAAGGCTCCGTAAGGCTTGGAACCACAGGGGAGCACACAATCTTGTTTAGTAGGAAGAGATTAAATTAAACAATGAAAAGAATGAATAGTTAACCATTACCCGTACACGCCCTGCGTAAATACTGTAACGCTAAACTCGTACCTAGGTCTTTTCGGGCTTTGGAATTATTTTTGGTTTACATATAATACAGTGGGCTACTCTCGGGGGGAGATTGGAGGTGGCCGCTTAATAGAGGTTGGCCGCTTAATAGAGGTTGGTGTACCTTGAATATTTTTTCACTATCGGGTTATAAATTTAGCTAAATTTTTTTACAGGCATGGAGTCAATTCAAGACAATCATGGTAGACGTCATTCTCGGAGACCCAGGGGAAGTTATTAGGGGTGGAGAAAAAGTCTAAACGGGTCTTCGCCCGAACTTTTTTCTCACACGTTTAGACTTTTCCCCGCTTCCAATAACTGCCCCTGATCTCCGAGGATAACGCCTATAATGATTGTCTTGAATTGACTCGACTCCATGTTCACTAAGAAATTTATAACCCGATGGTGAAAAAATATTCAAGGTACACCAACCTCTATTAAGCGGCCAACCTCCATTAAGCGGCCACCTCCAATTTCCCCGAGAGTAGCCCACTGTATTATATGTAAACCAAAAATAATTCCAAAGCGCGAAAAGACCTAGGTACGAGTTTAGCGTTACAGTATTTACGCAGGGCGTGTACGGGTAATGGTTAACTATTCATTCTTTTCATTGTTTAATTTAATCTCTTCCTACTAAACAAGATTGTGTGCTCCCCTGTGGTTCCAAGCCTTACGGAGCCTTACGTATTAGGATAGAAATTGTCCTACCCCTGCCCCCTAAAATGGGATGACAGCATTGCGTGACCAACAAACAAGGAACCGCTGGAAGCAAGGATTCAAGCAGCAATAGATCAAACGATGATCAAACGTAATATTTTGGTGTAGTGCAAAGCAAGCAACTATCTACAAATCACTTAGCCGTTTTTGACTTAGATGCAGTGGTGATCATATGTGTCGAAAGAGGGTCATAGATTAATGGTATTCGACCATTAAATAAGCTGACAGTTGGCGATGTACATCGGACGTTGTGTAAACAAAAGCAAACTTCTGCTTTATGTGCGGCGAATGGTGACAGAAACACGTCAAATCGGCTTTTGCACCTGCCTTTTACAGCAAATAAGGTTAGAACATCTCGAAATTATCAGCTCTGTGTCTATTTCAACTTAATATAGCTCAAGACATGTGGCGCGTGCTAAAATATATGTCTAACCGTAAATTGAAATTTGACGACGGATGGTCAAATATCTGCATTTTTAACGTACTTTGAAAAGCTCTCGCGTCGCTCACGATCATTTGCCCAAATAAATTTTTACAGGAATCTGTAGACCATCCTTCTGCGATTCAACCACCAGAAGCTTAATCCGTTTGAAGGTTTCGCACATGGTGAAAATCAATTATTTTTAATGAAGTACTTTTAAGTGAATGAAATACATGTCTTCGAAATTTAATTATTTTGCACCCAACAAAAACCGCAACATTCCCTAAAATCGACCCAGTACACAATTAAACATTGCACAAAAATATTTCAGTGTTTTAAAGACGGAAGAATAATGTGGTTTTGCATGCGAGGCTCTCAAACTTGTTTAATAAAATGATGCGTCAAATGACGATTTTAACGGAATTAGGTAATTTGCATATTTCTTTGAAATTAAAGGATATTTTGCCAAAAAAACTATCCAGTAGTTTTTGTCATGCCCTAGCCTATCTACCAGAGGAATATGAGCGAAATCGAATTTTCGACCCTTGCCGAGTTATTTTCCATATTTATGGACAGGGACTCTTAAGTACTTTTTATCTCACAGATCGTTCGACGAAGAGGGTGTATTTTTAAAATGAAGGTCAATAAAGAGGTTGCGCATAAAGCTAGCTAAACATCCAATACTGGGACTCGATCGTGGTCATAATGTAAACAAAATGGCAAAACAAACATATCTGGTCCATTTGGGTCACAATAATTTTACGGATTTCTCTGTTGATATCAAATTTCAAACGCCGTAGACAACAAATCACGTAGGATGGTATATCAATTTGTTCCTTTTTCATTGCTACACCCCCATAAAACCACACCTTAGACATGGCGTGAACATTCTTGCCGAGAACATTGACTGAATGATTCAATAGCCATGCAAAGTTTCCTACAGAATCAATCAATACAGAATAAATTGTTTTGAGTTTCTTTAAGTCAATCTCGTTTCTTACTTAGTTTGTGTATTGGATAACGTTGAAATTAGTTTTTCCAGCCCACTAATCCACTTCTTCCAAGGCCGTGAATCGAAAGTCACGAAACTTTACATAACTCACGCGAACCAGCGAAGTGACTCAGGTACAGATTATTTTCTTCCGAGGGATGTTTGTCTGTCGATTAGTCACGGATAAGTAAGATTGTATAATCAGTTTTCTATGCAAGCGGTGTTAAATAAAGGAGTCCTTGGCTTGCCAAATAACAACACTGTTGTCTCGGGCGGGGAGACGAGTGAGTGATAATATTTGTGAACCATAGAATAGGGCACGCGCATTGTTTATGCGCTACGGGTTGTCCATATTTGCCACACTCTTGTTTCCAAACCATACAATTTTCAGTATTTTAAAGACAAAATTGAAGAATATTTCTTTCTTTTAAGAGCAGCACGGGCACTATATCATATTGTCATTTAAGCACTAAGCGTGAGAGCCAGTCAGGTCTCGGGGAAAATCTATATAACACGCTGAGTGTACTGTGTGTACTGTGTGTCTGAGTGTACTGAGAAACGCCGCAAAGTAGCTTTCTATTTAGAGAGGTGTTACTATTTTGGAAGAATGCTGAAACCCTCCGGCTCTGAGAAGGCTTCTTTCTTTACTTTGCACGCTTGGCAACATCTAATTGTAAATATTCAAACAGGGCACGAAACAATTTCTTTGCTCAGTACACTGGAATTGAACTGATCACTTTCTCTGTTTATTATCTCTCGTAGAGCTTCTATATCCCGAGGCCGTTGTCCTCTGTTACTTTAAGCTGCATTTACGTGGATTTCAATGTAACCAACTCTACCGCTTATCTTTTGTATTGCGTCGGCGGCAGGACAGTGGTTACGTAGAGAAAATATCGTATCATCTCCACGTTTCAGACGTTTCATTGATTTTCCTCTAATGGTTTAATTGACTTTCAAAGACAATACGAATATTTTAAACCTTGAGATTGTTGTGAACGTTCTCAGGTGATCAGGTACGTAGTCCACGAAACGTTGGCTCCTGTATTTTCCCTTATTTGCTAGGCGTACTTAAGACTGCTGCTCAAATTTAGCTTTGAAACAGTTCCTCACAGCAATTCACCCAGATCAGTGGAACGCCCAGGTGAATCTTGAGCAAACAGGGTTACTGGAAAAAATGGAGTTTCTTTGCCCCTTTGTTTTTTTGGAAAGGCTTGAGCCGAATACGGCGGAGCCTGTGTGTACGGTCGGCATATATTCTAGTTTTAGTTTCTGTCGGTAACTGAAGATACCTATGGAAATAAAAATGTAACTTATAGGGAACTACTGTGAATCTCAAGAATGAGGATTTAATAAAGTAAAACAAACATGCTGAACCTATGAGTGGAGTGGGCGGCCGGATGCTGAATGCAAATGAATATAGTTTTGTCCCTTTCTTGGCTGGTGTTGGACATTTTTTTAACCAAAAGTTTCCAAGAAATTACACATAATAGAGTTAGTTTGTTTGCTTGTTTGTTCAGTATTTTCTTTTTTCCGGTCTTTTCTTACATTGCCTACTATCTACTGTTATTTTAAGGCGAGATCATATATGCATAGGCGCACGAGCGGGGGAGGGGGGGGGGTGGGGGGCAAGGGGGACTTCGGGCAAAACGCTAATGATTCGGGCAACGACAATTGAGAGAAAACATTAAAAAATAATGCTGTTTGCGTGATTTCCAAAACTCGTTAATAAAGTTTCTAGTTAGTTACCTTTTTTAGAATTTTTCTATTAACAAGTTGTAGATTTTACTCGGATTGAGACTGTTGACAGAGTATGATTGATTGATTGTGTAAGCTTTGAATTTAACTATTTTTAGTAGTTTCATTAGATGTGGGAATTGTGAACATTTTTTGTTTTCCATGTTATTTGGGTTGGTTTGCATCCCGATTTCAACACTTTTGCATTCGGGCATTGCGTAAATTTTTCGGGCAAGTAGGTCACAGCTCCCAAAGGTATCCGCACGCCTATGCATGTATGTAATCTCGGACCGGATGGTGGATAATATAATAATTACATGGAACCCTGTGCATCTCGCCCGAGATGAAGTCTCTAGAAGGGTAGAGTAGGTGGGCGGATATGAAAAGATCAACCTTTTGACTTATGACAAAACGTGCAAAAATTTCAACGTGCAGTATTTGCTAGGCCAGTCGAGCATCAGTCAGCTGGATGATCACGTTATCAGGACAACGTTCTGGGAAGGGAGGAGTGACCACACACCGTTCAAATGATTGGAATCACGAAGCCCTTAAACATCCTTTAAGTGACCGTAAATAGTGTTTACCTTGTTAAGATTTCAGAAATGTGACACATCCGTCAGTCTTTCTGGACCGTACCTAGTGGCAATCGATAAAATTGTGTTTACGCATTTCAAATATATGAAAATAGGCGAAGCTTCGATTCATACCTTCAGTGATGTGTGTTAATAACGTCCAATAAGATTTTGGCCTCAATTACTCCAGTTTTAAGCTGAAAGTAAAGAAACTCTTTTGTACACAGCAGTTACACGATAATTTAATAATTGTTACCAATGTAGTTTGCCGGCTCGTAACCGATTTGTCCCCGATTTCTTACAAATGTCTTACATATTTTCATTTCAAACTCCTAAAAACTCTGATGTCACGTTCTGTTGCATTTGATTGATGCCAAAATACACAATAATTATCAGTCCTGGCTAGAAATCGATTTGCCGACAAATCATCAGTTGCTGTAAGAAAAATTAAATAAAATAGAGATCTGCTTGATAAGCAAAGACAGAAGAGGCTTTACTTTGAAACTGAACGCGTTATAACTGCGTATAAACTCCGTTATAGACTAAAGTAAATGCACAGAAACATTGTAACTTTATTGCTTCAATAAAATGAACTTAATTTTACGTTCAAAGTTGAACTCGATAACAGTTTTGTAGTTAAGAAACTAGCGCTCCTGGGACTGCACGACCCAGTTTTATTAGAAATTGAATGTTGCATGTGAGGCGGCGTGAACATGGCGTCCAACGTGCTGGAAAATTAAGGTAATTACCAATTTAAGATTTAACAAACCTCACACTGACGTAATGTTATCTAAATAATATAATCGTTCTAATTCTACAAAAAGTAATGGGGTATTAAATCAAAATCCGCAGTCGTTACTGAGACATCACAGAAGACAAAGAGATTTCAAGACCCACTTTGTCTTTATTGTAGCAGATCGTAGCATAATGCATGTTTTATCTCCGTGACCTTTGCGTGATTTCAGAACGCGGAGCCCCCAGTTGCATGTCTATGTTAATTTAAGCTAATTTAGCGTCGTTTGTTAAACCATCACGATGTCAACAACAATTAAACCCAATCATTCAATTCGAAGTAAACCGTTCATACGACGGACCACCTGGTGAAGCACAATGTTATGTCGCTGTCTAATTTTAACCGTCGAGCCAAATTAAACTTAGTATAGAAAACGAAAATGAGTGAAAAATGATACATTTGACAGCATAGTGTTTATTATTTAACTGGCCCTAGTAGACCGTGAAAAAATTTACAATGAATGTGCCCGGAATTCATTTCTCACTTAGCCTTTTAAAATACGGACTCTTTCCCTGCTGTTTAGTGATTTATATTTACCTTTATTAATGTAAAGTGGTTTAGACGTTACTTGGTAAAGGTTTATGAAGTTGTCAGATAAGGGTACACATCGAGTTTGATAGTGGATGGGGTGAATTGAATGGGTTCCACTGAGATTGTGACAACCAGATGAACAAATATTAGTCCTGAATGATTAACGTCTCTTCCCTTTACCCCGAGGGGGGCGCGGGGTGAAGGGAAGAGACGGCTGAAATTCAGACTATGATGTCATATACCTTTTTGCCGTTCATGATGCACTGCTACGTTAGTCTGCCTTATAAACATTTAACTGCTCAGGGGAAGAGACGGCTGGAATTGCCGGTTTTCACATGACGTCACTAAAATTCAAACTACAAAACTATCGATCTTCCTGAGATTTTACTTTAATGATGTATAAGAGCAGCTGAAAACTAATATTCATAGAAAGTTTTGCTCCGAATGGGTTCTTGGTTTTGTGATAGACTACGCCTGGATTTCTAAGCTTTTGCGTGACGCGGGATTTACATGACGGCGAAGAGAGCTGTCATGTTGGTTAAAAAAGTGACTTATTGCGGGGAATTTGGCTATCTGAACAATTCTTGTATTAGAAAAAGGATTATTTTAATGTTTTAGAGTTCCTCGAGGGATAAATGCAAGCTTTTGTAGCAAAACTCAGTGACAGATGTTTCTGTTGGTTTCCGGCCGCCATGTTGGTGCCAATCCGGATGGGCACCAACATGGCGTCTCCATACAAATCTCTGTAAATTTAGGTAAAACGTTTTTCCCCATATCTTGCATAAGAAAAATTGTTGTGACCTGAATCTTGGCGAGAGTCTTGGCATATTTACCTTCTTTCTTTTCTCAGATTCTGGACTTTATCAGTTGAACAGTTTTGATTTTTATTTTAATCTATTTTTTATGGCGTGACACTGAAAACCACCAATTCAGACTACTTACATCACGGTCTACATATAAAGTGCCCACCCATGCGCCAACGACATAAATTTGAACTGGAACGAAGAATTTCAAAACGACTATAAGAACTCAGTGTTTTTACGAATTACACCCACAGCCTTAGAGGAGTACAGCCCTGTTCTCATAGAATTTCAAAAATAAAAACACTAAGGTAGCAGCAAGTTCCGCGCCACTAACACCAAGTAGAAAAAGAGTCGCCCCTGAACACAGCCCGAAAAGTTTAGTTATTTAGAACGATCGGCTGAAGCGTCGCAATTGATGTGCATTCGCTAGAAAAAATACAAAAAGCTGCCTCTAAGATGGTGCGTTTTTATCCGAGAGTGAAAGCAGCTGAAGGACCGTCTTTCAGACCTGTTCCTGCTGATTTTGCGAGACTTGGCGCAGATAAATTCTAACAAGGCACCTCAAATCACGCGCATGGATCAAACTAAACTTGTTTTTATATCGTTCGTTTGTTTTTTTCCTTTTGCTGGCGGTATGTTTACTAACGGTCTTTAGTGGACAGAAATTACCAGCAGTGGATTGCTTAGGTCGTTAGGTTTCTAATTCAGAGCGAAAATAGATCACGGTTTGCCTGTACACATATGGTGGTACATGTTTCAATGACGAAAAAGCCGGCACTACCGCGTTCATTGTTTGGCTTCTTGTTATGGCGTTTTTCAAAGCCAATATGACAGCTTAAAAAATACAGTTTCTTTATCTGTTCATTTTAATCTTTTTCTACCGATATTCTGTTCGTGCGCGTGAAGTGAATCTGCCATAAGGATCAAAGATTATATTCAAGTCTTCTCTATGCGCAAACTTCCGTTCTCGCGTGCGTGTCGCTAACCCGCGTGGATGAGAAAGAATACCTTCATTCTGAGGCCAAGTGGACAGAAGTGTAACGATAGCACGATAGTGGTTTATTGACCACTTGATATTAACTTTAATATATTGACAGCGTAGCAGTCTTTTAACGATATGTCACCGCGTTTTCTGCGTTTATCATATAAGTTGTCTTCGATCGAAATATTTTTCTGTTTTCATCCAGTTCAAAAAATTAGAATTCATCATCGTCTGACGTAACAATCCATTTGTCTACCTTGGGCCAAAATCCTTTTGTCCTGTAGACTTTACATTATTTGCGATAAACTGATATAAGTATTTCTCGGTTACAGTTCACTAAATTTTCGTGTAAATGTTGCGTAGAAAAGAGTTTCTTTACTTTCAGCTTAAAACTGGAGTAACTGAGGCCAAATCTTATTGGACATCATTAACGGACATCAAAGGTATGCATCTATAAAACTTCGGCTATTTTCACATATTTGAAATACTTAAACATTTACCGATTGCCACTAAGCTGGGTCTAGAAAGACTGACGGATGTGTTACATCAGTCTACAATCTTAACAAGGTGAACACCGTCTACGGTCACGTAAAGCATGTTTAAGGGCCGTGTAATTCCGATCATTTGAATGGTGTATGCTTACTCCTCCCTTCTCAGAACTTTGTCCTGAGAACGTGATCATTAATTATCATGCTCGAATGGCCTAGCAAATACTGCACATTGAATTTTTCGCACGTTTTGTCATAAGTCAAAAGGTTTATCTTTTGATATCCAGCCACCCACGCTACCCTTCAAAAGACTCAATGTTGGGCGAGATAACTCGACTATTGCGACATACACCGTGTTCCATGTAATTAGCATATTTTACACCCATGTTTAAGTGCTCCGTTTAAACTTAAGCATCCGGTCCGAGATTACATACATGATGATCTCGCCGCGAAATAATAGTAAATAGTAGGCAAGATAAGAAAAGGCCGGTTAAAAGAAAATACTGAACAAGCAAGCAAACAAACTACCACTGTTATGTGTAATTTATTGGAAAGTTTTGGTTAAAAAATGTCCAACACTAGCCAAGAAAGGGACAAAACTATATTCATTTACATTCAGCGTCCGGCCGCCCACTCCACTCTTAGGTTCAATGCGTGTTTTTTTTTACTTTATTAAATCTCAACAGTAGAGTATTCATAATTTGCTAAGGGTAGTTCCACGTTAGGTTAGATTTTGTTTTCCATAAGCATCTTTAGTTACCGACAGAGACTGACAGTAGTATATGCGAACCGTACTCACACGGTCCGCTGTATTCCGCTCTATTGGAACCCTTTCCGAAAAACCAACGGGGCAAAGGAATTCTAAGAACCCTTTTTTTTCCTGTGACCCTGTTTGCTCAAGATTCACCTAAGCCTTCCTCTGATCTGGGTAAATTGCTGTGAATAACTGTTTGGGAATCTAAATTTAGCAGGAGTCTTAAGTACGCCCAGCAAATTAGGGAAAATAAAGGAGCCAACGCTTGTGTGGGCTACCCGGAGAAAGTGTCACGACGCGATCTCAAGGTTTAATATATTCGAAGAGTCTTTAAAAGTCAATTAAACGTTTCCCTTTCCAGCGAGGTCACCCGTAGCTTCGGGCGACGATAATTCTCGGCTCCTCTTAAGGCGGCTCGTCTTGTCGGCTCTTCTCAAGCTATTGCTATATTTATTGCTCCCCTCAGCCAGGAAAATATCCTAGTAGGAGAAATTCTACATCACGTCGAAACAAAAGAATGTCTTATGCATACTTAACGCCAATTGCAACTGACAACGGTGTTAGTCCAGCAGCTGAAACATATGTCATTAACGTTATAGGAGTTGTAAGTATTTCTGACGGCAACTGGTGAATGTTCGGTCCGTATTTCAATTTATAATAAAGTTTCCATATAACGCGCGCTCTGATTGGCTGAAACAACGTGCTTTATCAGAGAACAGAGCACGGGTTGATGACAGTAAGTTGGCTTTCAAATTTTTGCTTCGGAATTTTGACAAATTTGACCCAAATTAAACATCCCCTGTGACTCAGACAAACGCAATAGAAACGAGCTATTTGTCTGTAGTAAATGTGGCTCACAGAGACCATTGTTAGCAACAGTAGCGTTAAAACTGTACTAAAATAACAAGTTTTGCTAGATTCTCGCCAACAAAACACGTCGCGAAATAAACAAATTCTCAACCTAAACAGTGCTTCGATAAAAGACATTATGTTTGTTACGAAGGCAGAAATTATACTTAAAAAGTAAAACAACGACAGAAAACAACAATTGAACTGTCTCTGTTTATGATGAGAAGCTTTATTTTTGTAAAAATGCTCACTTGCTCAAACAACACTTACATGCAGTGTAGTAACGCTCGTTCTCCAGTCATCTCAGAGAAGTGAACCAACGAGTGGTCAGTGCAAAGCTTGCTCTGATATTCTCTTCTCTGCTCGGAGTAGAACCAGTGGGAGCCGTTTAGTCTTTCTAACTTTTATGCTAGTTCGGGCAATCTTGCTGCATGTGGCTACAAGCCGTAAATAACTGAAGCTCCTTTCAAGTTCAACTCGGCATTTCGCATTTTCATCCGCAAGCTTTGAACTCCGCGTTTCGTAATTTTCACTGGAAAAGTGCACGTTTTCATGGGCCGCAATACGGCCGGATTCCTCTGGACTATAAACCTTTACCTACCTTTAGATCCGTATTTAAAAATTAACTTAAAAGCGAACTTTGAAGGCATCGTTTTTCTCTCGAAAGTCGCTCAAACTACTCGAAACTGAAAGCTTAGATGAATTCCAGTTTGTGATCGACAGCGGTCGCTTCGTTAGCCAATCAAATTATTTGAACAATTCTAACAAGGATTGTGATTGGCTTATTTTAGCGTGCTTTATCAGAGAACAGTGCACGGCTGACGCCATTTTTGCTCGTTTGGAAAATAAAGTTTGGTTTGAAAATTCAGCCGAATGCGTGAGGAAATTATCGGATTCTTTACCATAAAACAAATAAAGAAGCCTCGACTGTGCTCTGTTCTGTTGTAAAGCACTTAGGAAGCGGTAGAGCACACAAGAAGTAGGGAAAAACACTCGACTACGTCTCGTGTTTTCCCCTACACTTCTTTCGTGCTCTTCCGCTTCCTAAGTGCTTTACAACAGAACAGAGCACAGTCGAGGCTTCTTTATTTGTTAATTATTGAGCACATCTTCACACCGCCGATGTGAACATCAATGAGTTTCGAAAATTTGAAAATTACCCGACTTGTCTCGAATTACGGTGTGGAAACTCCAATTATTCTCGTTCAAAACGTCACTTGGGGTTAAAACGAGAATATTCAGAGATAGCATATGACTGGAAACGGTCTATGCAACAATAGCCGAGATTTATTCAGGTAAACAGCAGTTTAATTACAGTAAAAGGAAGGATTTTTCGAACCGCCACGGGGTAGTCAGAAACGGAAATTAGTTTGAAACAACGTGAGGTTTGAAAAATCGAGGGTTCGTTCTCATCACTTGTAACCAAAAGAACAAACCGTTACTTCGAATGATCTGGCGATTCCAAAAATTGAGGTTTCGAAAAATCGTGATCTCGCAACATTGTCTGCACTTGGGTTGCATTCGTCCCGACAATCGGAATTACACGAGAATGTATCGATCGCACGATTGGTTACCAGCCGATCACGATTAGCTGATTTATGGAGCGAGTAGCAACTTCGAATGTGTGAGAAAAGTTCTTAAATTTAAAAATGTCAATGTAAAACAGTAAAACTTAGGCAAAACGATATTTTGATTCCCATTATAGGTGGAAATACATGTTTGTAGGGGCGTATAAGATCCGTACATGGAGAAGAGGGGTTTGACTATGTTCTGAATGATACGAAACAAGTTGCGAGTAGAAACTGTGACCCCTTGTTTTTTGACGGTATTTAAATGGATAATTAAGTGGCCATGGCATGGTATACTCGTAAAATTAAGAAATCATTTCCCGCGCGTTTTGTTCAAATTCTAATAATCTCCGAGCCTTTACGTTCAATATAATGAATAACAAATTACGACAGTATTACTATAATGGGTAACAAATTGCGCCCACAATCTCTGCGACTGGTTTATTGTATGGAGACGACGTTACCATAGCAATTCTGATCTGTAATTCTGTGTTGGATTTGAGCATATCGACGCGTGTAAGATTATTGATCGCTTGACTTAAATCTTGATCAAAGTGTGATCGCGTATGATTATTTGAATTCCAAAGATCGCATTGCCGGTGAATTTAGTCTGCAATATCATGGGCGCCAAGTTATTTCTGAATTTTGGATCACTAACACGAGCCGACGATTATCTTCGCCCGAAGGGTGACCTCGCTGGAAAGGGAAGCGTTCCGGACGAGGCATGAAGTGGCAAGGAGAGAAAAGAGCGAGATAAGTCCACAACCATTACCGTAACCAACTTTCGTCTTAAGGATTTCATCTCAACAAATGCATAACACAATCCATGTGGCTAAGTTTCTTCACGTACAGTATAGTGATTTCAAACAAGCTAAGATCGATTTGCGCTGTGACTTTACGTTGAATGTCGCTGGAAGTACGATCAAATAAGTCTCCTATAACTTCTCTGAGCGTATTACAAAAAGGTGAGGCTCATTAAAGGGACGCTCGTAACTTTTCGGATGAAATGTTGTTTAAGACATATTTCAGTGTAATATAAATTATAATGTTTCGCGTGCTATCATGCATACAGAGTTCTACTTGCATTGTACACTCACTAGTCCATTTGAAGTTACAAAGTGTTCTGTGAAAATGTTTTTTTTTTTTTTTTTAACGGAGACAGGTAGATCATCTGTAAATGGGTCTGGGAAGTGAGGAAATTATTGTAATTTTACAAACAGAAAAAAAAAAAAAAATGTTTATCTACGGTTTCCATCACCACAGCTCAGTGATTTTAGCAGTCGTACAATATGCTTGTGCGATAATTGCATGGTTACGGTATAATTTAACCGATCGAAAGGATTCGCTACAAAACACTCTACACTGATACATTAAAAAGAGACCTGATAAAGTAATTAGAACCCAATGGATTTATCAGTACGATACGCGGGAAAGTTACAATAACAAAAGAGTGTTTTCTGACTATCAATTCACCATTAAACTAGTTTTAGCCCACTACTAAACTGGCTTTAGTCACTACTGACAAAACTCACAGTAAACATCGATGTCTCCAGAGGAATATGCCACAAAATCGCTCTATAGGTCTCTTAATTATAGCTTTTCCAAACAGTCGGTCTCTGTAGATATATAACAACAATCCCCTCTACTAGCTAGCTGAGTCCTTATATACAGTTATTAGGTATCGAACAACGTTCTGGAAGCTTACAAAACAACACTAGTGGACCATTTCGATGAACAGTAGAATTAGTAACTTAGTAACTTGCTTGGAAACCTACATGTACTTAAAAGCAAACCTCTCATTTCCTAGTAACGACCTTTCTGGAAAAAATAAAGGAAAAAGGTATAACCTTTAGGAGATGGATAATGGGCCGCGATGGATCACTTTTTCGTTAAATCGCTGTATCTTTGTACTCAACATTTATTCACCTAAGTGGAGGTAAATAATCTTGGATATTTACAACCCGGAAGGAAATGGTATTGATGATAGACACAAAACAGTTTCACCATTTCCTTTGGAATCTTCAATACTTTTATAAGCAACCGTTGGAAGTTCACTTTTGTAAGTTGACAATCACATAAGTAATTCTGTTTTACTTATCTTTTAAAAAAATGGAGGATTGTTCTGATCCTGACTACCCTATATTCATCATATAATGCAAACCTCTAAGCCGATAAATAAGATTCTGGGAATCGGGTATATTTCAGGGCCATAAATATTCAGATATTCTAACGTAGCATGATAGACAATTATAGTTGAACTATCACACACATGATTATACATCTGATTAACTGAGGCGCGAAGTTCGTTTGCATTCGCCAATAGGCCACTTTCCATATACTGAAATTCACGTTTGATAGTGAGGCCTAGAGGACACAGACAAAAGAAATTAATAAACATGGTCTTTCAATTTCCTTTGTTTGTGTCCTCTAGCCCTCGCTGCCAAGCTGAATTTTAATATATCGAAAACGTATTTATATTCCCTCTATGAGATGCACCTGCAGGAAATCATGGTAGTTTTGTTAATCATCTTGGACTAGATAATAATATTATCTGTTGTGATGAATACAACTACCGTGATTCCGTGCAGGGTCGTCTCATAAAACGAATTGACCATTGTCGACGATAGTTTGCAACAAGCGAACGCTGCCTACCATGCTCCCTCGGCGTAAATTATAAACAGTAAAATAACGTTGCGTTAACAAGTGTTAAGTATTCTTCTTATAGGAAAACGGCAGTTTTGTTTTGCTCCGCTTAGTTTGAACTCAAGCCCATGAGAGTGGCCAAACGGAAAGACGATAACCGAATATCATGACGAAATTGGACAAGATCGACCTGTATGGTACTGAGATAGTCAGTGATAGAGCATGGTACCGTAAAATCCCACATTAAAGCCCTGGTCTCATGTAACTTGTAAACGGGGGGACTTATAACCGGGGGGGCATATAAGCGTAATAAAAACATGTTTCGAAACGACGAGATAAAACATATCTGAGAAACGAATTAAGGATAACATACTATTACATTCAAAGGTATTACGTTATTACCCCAGAACTTTCGATTAAAAAAAATTGATTTTTTTAAAGAAACGCAAAAGGAACGCACTTACACATTAGATGGGCTTATATCAGGGGCGGGGGCTTATATCCGGAATAATATCTTTGTTAGCAAAGGGAAGGGCTTATATCCGGTGGGGCTTATAACCTGGGAGCTTTAACATGGGATTTTACGGTATGTAGTGGTCAAACGTGAGCTCGACTTTTAACTATCACTGACCATCATCAACTATTATTGATTGTTAGCTGTCGTTGGACCAGGGCTTAATCTACTAGGTTAAATGCACGCTTTACTATGCCTAGACAACTTTTTAACACGTATAGACTATAAGCGTGTTCAACAAGAAGTCGTGGTGAACGGTAAATGCGAGACTAGCATTTTTCAGTTGCAAGACCGAGACTTCAAAGAACGAGACTTCCAAGTGTTGTAAATGCGAGCTCGAGACGTGCAGGTTCTAAGATGTCATTTAAGCTTACATAAAAAAAAAAAATAAACAAATCGGTACTTCGCGGCTTTCTTAGCCTTGAAAAAAAAAAAAATTGAAACTGTGTGACAGCTTTGTGAAAAAAACGAGACTGCGAGACGCACATAACCGAGATTGCGACACCCATGAAATTCGGCGAAAGGACCATTCGCCAGCCCAACAAGAAGAACATCCATGATTTGATCAGTCAATTATTGGTCTAAAACCGATTAGCACTGTAAAATTATACTAAACATGTCTGAATTTAAACAAGAAACACAACTGACATTCTTTCCATTTATCCTTAGAGTCATCAGAATGATTCCAAGAAATTCTCACAACTAGACAATGCTTTGGGAACACTTGGCGGCAGTTTTGCTTTAAAGTTTGCGAAGCAAAATTTGGCCACTTATTAGGGGTTTTAAGAGAACCACAACGGCAACGGCTAGAGAACGTCGCTAAACATACAAAAGGTTTACAATGGTTTACAATACAATGGCTGTGCACGTATGCCCGGTTACAATCTACAAATAAACGGATGCACATGTTTCAGTCAAGCACAGGCTACTGAAGGGGTGTTTTCAGAACATGGTATAGATAAGAGGACACTTGTTTCGAGATACTGCCAAGGACTGAAATCCTTCTCACTTACCCATCTTTAGCTACAAACCATTAATCAAGGACTGCTCAAGTGAAATAAGTGGCTAACAGGCTATAAATGTTAATGTTGTGGGTCAATATAACCCTTGGTACAAGTTGGTATTTTCGTTTCAGCAGAACTAAGGAAAATATCAAATTTGTACCGAAGGTAAAAAAGGTAGAAGAAAACTAGAAATGAAAATTATAACACAAATGGTTTTAAATTATTTCCTATTCCAAGGGAGGCGCGGTGGCCTCATGGTTAGTGCGCTCGTCTCCGGATCGAGCGGTTCGGGTTCGAACCCTGGCCGGGGACATTGTGTTGTGTTCTTGGGCAAGACACTTTACTCTCACAGTGCCTCTCTCCCCCCAGGTGTATAAATGGGTACCGGCGAACTTAATGCTGGGGGTAACACTGCGATGAACTAGCATCCCATCCAGGGGGGAGTAGAAATACTCCTAGTCGCTTCATGCTACAGAAACCGGGATAAGCTCCGGCCTGATGGGCCACTTGTCTCGCATGCAGACTTTACCTTTACCCAAGCAAAATATGTACTTACTAGAAAAATATACGGTGCTTTATCCATTTAGCCCACTTTCTTAAAACTTTTTTAAATCGGGTTAATGGCTATGTCGAAATGCATGGTTCCTGGTACCGTTATTTATACCAATGTGTTTTTGAGAAGTTGCACTATGTGCTGAAAAAGTGTTATACAAGTTTCACAGTCAACGTAACGTTTCCGATTTATTCAATATCTTTGGCGGCTCAACAACCGAGAGGTTTCGGTTTCCTTGAACATTCAACAATAAGACATTGATCAACCTCTTACCTTAGAACTTCAAATCGCTGTTTGGAACATTTATTCATTGGATTATTCATTTATTCGTTCATTTTCTCTCGTTTCTTTGAATTTTTATGTGAAATTTGGTCTTTATATAGATCCTACATTGTGTGAAAATATGGCTGATTCAAATAGCAAAGAATTTTACTTGCTCTCGGAGAAGGTCTCAATGGGGTTAGCCGTTAGCCAGAAAAAGAGTAAAAAGCTATGCCATTTACTAGGTTCACAAGCGACACGCGTCCTGTATACTGCTAGGAAAACGTCACTGTTTGTGTTCAAGTCCTGTCGGAGGCTCAGATTTTATTTGACCTACCCTCGTGACAAATGAACATTTCATCTTTACCATTTTATTATCGAGCTGCAAATTTACCATCTTTCATTATTCATCGATACTTGCCTCCTATCTTGAGTTAATAGCCTTGTTGTGACCACAACAAGTTTAATATGTTGCGTTCTTATGTCAATTTCCCGATTCCTTAATCGCTCGTTAATGAAGTCGGACGTCTTCATCTAGGCTAGATATGATTACGACAAAACAAGCAAACAAGCAAACTCTGAGAAATTACAGTCAGTATCAGACCAATATTCAAAATGAAGTTGGCCTGATGTTATATTTTTGTGCCTGCTTGTTTGCAAACGCGGATAGAGAGGACAATGTTTTGCCGTTTAATTGACATGAGGCAATAGTTTAAAAGGATCCTTTTTGTATAACTGCGGTCTTCATACGTGAGAAAACTTCAATGAGAAGTTAAAACCCAGGCAGGAAATACTAAGGAACACTACTCAAAGCAAACAGACTTCCGGTGCAGACAAAACGTAAGGTAATCAATTCTGGCTATGACGTGTTTCTGGTTGGCGGCTCCGACTAAAGACATGGATATGAATTACGACAGTTCAACTGATACCGAAACTGTTTAGCGACCACCGTTTACTGTAGGAATAAAAAATAGATCATGTTGCTAATGCATCTAGTGCTCTCGGCCTGGCAAGCTTATTTTACAAAGAGGACTGCATATATATAACAAGAAGATCTGTTAGATCTTATAACCGCGCGTTTAAAATTTAACTGTTTTCTTAGTACTACAGTCGCAACGCAGTGCATATTCCTAAGCAATCTTTGATGATTCATTGATTACTGTAGACATCACAGCACTTGATCAACACAAACTCTATTATCGCACCATCAGTCGTAGCCGTTGTGACATCTCCGATGACGTAATAGTCTTAATCTGGAACTTTCTTCGGGATATGTATGGGCATGAAGATACGAACACTATTACAAACCGCTTTCTTTCTTTAAAGTCACAATTAAATTTAATTGGTTTTTTCCCTTGAGTTAAGGGTTAGCACAGAAGTCACACGAGTCACATAATTCAAGAATTGCGTCATCTACGGCTATCTTTAGTACGGTGGTTATTTCCCTACCAATGACGTAATCTTTGCACGTTCTGACACGTTCTTTGCTTGGCTTGCAAATATTTAATTTTCCTTCCGATCTATGTACTGGCTGTGATGAAACAGTCAAAGGATTTACTTCATTTGCGTAAAACCACAAAAAATACTCACAAAATTACAAATAAATTAATGACCGTCGCTTCTGCCGAAATAAACTTGCAAAGTAAACACGATCGTATTTGTCACGTAGCGAAAGTGAAAGCTGCAACGTCAGCGCATTCCATGGCTGACGTAATACCTTTTTTCAGCGTATTTATTTTTCCCTTTAAATCCAACGCTTTGATAAAACGAAAAGAAAATATATTTTACCCACAAAAAAGAAAACAATATCGGTAAAATTGTCCGTGTATTTATGTTTTAACAGCTTCTGGCGGAAAAAAATCACACGTTGCGTGACTCAAAGTTTGGCCGAGCGGAGGTCTGCGTCTGGTCACCGACAAAAAAAGAAAAATAATAAACCACGGGTAAACCTAGAACCGCGCTCGGCCCATGGCCGCGCGGTTAATAAATTCACACACTGAAATGCGACTAATTAATTTTGTTCTGCATCTGATATCGATAATCGTTTTGTGTTATTGCCGATCAGCAGTAGGGATTTTATAGCCCCACATCTAAAGCATGGCTCGCTTTCTTGTTAGCCTAAATGACATACCGGTTAACCCACATGTACATTCTAGCACTCTTTTAGTCTTAACAGCACTTTGGTTAGCATAATTTACCTGGTTAGCTTGTGGTTTACAATTTGTTTTTTTTTTTTGCTATTACTATTTTTTTTTTAACTGCAGTTGGTGGTCCTGGTTCGTATGGCTCACGTGGCTCGCTGGCTCAAAAATTAACAAAACTGTCTCGATGAAATGGCCTGTGTTCTGATCAACTTTTCAAGGCAAAATACCCTTTATAGCTTTACGTCTAGCACCCTTAATTTTCACGGGTCAAACTAGCTATTTAGATATGATATACCCATAACATAGCTCTTTCTTTAGAATCTTTTATTTGTCAAGAGATTCGTATACTAGAAGAGTTATGAGCCTCAAAAATCAGTCGAAATTTTACATGTAAATTAAATTGCGATAGTTGTATTTTTCAAACGGTCAAGAAGTAGACAAAACGTCTTTACTTCAAGATAACTTTTAGCTCAGAAGAATGATCAAAGTGTAGATTACAAACTGTGTGAATATGAAATCCAGCCAAGTTCCCCTCTTTCTGTACTGGCCTGTTAAAAATGTGCAATTTTGCATAACTTCCATCGGCCATTTTGGTTCATTGAGAGGTATTTCGAACTTTCCTAGATTTCACAAAAATGTGAACTCGCTGGGACTTTGGAGGTATATTTCTGAAAATAGTTCACCAAAAGGGTTTTTTGACGCAATAAAAGAAAATCCGAATTTTCCTACCTGTCGTCGGATTCTCCATATTTACAGGCAATGGCTCTTAAATCGCAGTCGCATTTCCGAATGATTTTAGAGTGCAGGAAGTTTCCACTCGATGATGTGAAAATAAAACTATTGAACTCATAAAATCAAATTGATCTTGGATGACTGAAAAGACTGATATGTAAGGAATGTAAAATTTCTAACATTGCGATGAACCATTGAAACAATGCGTTAGTCATGCGTGATATTTTGCACATACTTGTGGGGAAGGTACTTTCAAGCCTCATCGAATCCAGTTATATTTGCCTTTTTAGCATCATGAACGTTTCTATTTTTGATCGAGCTAACCCCATCTGGAGCATTCTACCTTCTCTAACGAAAGTCGTATGCTAATTAAGCAAAATGTAAACAACGTCTAACTGATTTCACTTTTCGTCCTTGTGTCTTCACACCACTTTTTTATGACTTACTTTTTTGTATTCTTATCAAGGCCTACGCATTCCTTTCAAAAGCTGTGAATAAGAACCAGGAGGTTTGTAGTTTATGAACTATGTAGGTATCACCATCTACGGGTATATTACAAACTCACAAAGTGACCAGCTCCCAGTTGGCTTGATAGCTCAGTTGCGGTATCGCAGAAGTCGTGAGTTCGTACCATGTTCAAGCCTAAATTTTTTTTCAGGCTTAAATTTCAGAGCTGCTTAAGCTGTGTATATAACTGTGATGATCAATCATGTCTTCATATTTTTCTCCACAGTTTGAAGGATATTTAATATTCACATGTATGTAGGAATCGGCCATCATTCAGTTACGATTACGTAACTGTAAAAGAGTTCCAGTCACAACTCACTCAACAGCACTTTACTTCAACCATCTTAAAGATGATCCGGTATTACAGAGATAACAATAAATTATAAGCAGAACTTTAAACATAGCCATCCTCGTGAGTCTTCTTTTCCTTTGTAGCTTTAAACCAGCTGGTTGTTTCTACGTCTCGCTTACGGGACGTAACTGGTACAAACCCAACAGTTTACTGTTTAGAACAGCTTACAGTTTATTTATTTCCATTTCCGATTGCTCAGACTGCCGGTCTCTTTTCTTTCCTTTTTTTGAAAATGGATTACAACGCTATATACTTATTAATTGTGGTTGAAGTACAACTTCAAGTTCCAAATAGCGATTTAAGTTCTAAGGTAAGAGGTTGATTGATGTTTTATTGTTGTGGAATGTTCGAGGAAACCGAAATCTCCCGGTTGTTTAGCCACCAGTTCCTGTATCGCTACTTTTGTCGGCAAATCGTCAAAGTCGCTTGCTTTTCATAAGAATTGAATTTTAATCGCAGGACCGAAGGTCTGACGTCCTGATGATAGCTCTGATGGACGCAACTGAAGTTTTTCGCATCCAGGAAGTGTTCCCATGAGAGAGTGCTACTAAACAAACAGTGTGCAGTCATACTTGAGATCATCAGATAAGATCTTGGGCTCGATTACCAGCCGCTGTTCGAGAAAGGAACCCGCGCTCCTCCCCCGAACTCGGAGAGAAACGTAGACCTGACTCGAGAAAGCGGCGGAAATCGAGCCTAATAAGATCTTGGATCGGTTATATTCCTCTACAGCATGTATTGATTGTACGTTCTGACAACATACGTCTGGCGGTCAGTATTGAGGAATTTAACGTAAAGCGATGTTTCCTTTCTACGTTTAACTCTGATAAAAGGCGCAAGGTCATGCTTCTTTGATTGGGGGTGGTTTCTAGTAATATGATTTAACAAAAACCTGCAGTTTCAGATGCGGGTCAATCATTTCCTTCCTCAGTCTAACGTTTGGGATGATCATCCCTCTTTTAGCAGAAAAAATCTATTGGGTCAAAGTCATTTTTATTCAGCAAAATCCACTTTTGATCATTTATTTCTTCTAAAAACGAAATCAAGGAAGATCACTCTAAACGTAGCAAGGTAAATAAATTAAATTTACATCGAAAACGCTCATTTGTTAATCATTACAATTAAAATTCACCACCAATTCTCCGATTTACCGTTATAAGAACGTGACACGTCACAAGATCAAAATAATATGTTTAAGGTAAGGGTTTTATAATAATTAGGAAGAATTTCAGCTTGATGCAACAAATATATCAAGAGATATAACTCCCGGCATAGTCAATCGAAAGTTCGGAAATCGAACTGAATCGAACCCAATCGAACCCAATCCGTGTATAATTTAAAATGTTTTAACATTTTAAAATAATTTTAAAATATTAAAAAAAATTAAAATAAATTTTAAAATAACTAGACGCTTTGCTGCGTGTACCCAGGCAGTCATTATACTGAGAAGTACTAGCTATATTACAGTTGAGCTAAATGTTCTGCATTTGAAGTGCTACGAAATTCAATCGAATTGATATGCTTAGCTTAAGCTATTCTGCTTTTGATTGCATTTCTTGGTATCGATTAATAGCTTTTTACTCGTTTGCAGGTCTTTAGGGTATGAAATGAGTCAAGGTCTTTATATCAGCCTACAAACGTTTCAGTCTATTTTCCTTAGCCTTTGTCGTTGTTATTTGCGTTTCTCAAGCAAGCGAGACATTTTGAATTTCATAGTTATGGCGGTGCGTGACATACACCTACAAACGCGTTTGTCGAAATCATATACGTATCTCGTGATTTTTAGCCCATTCAGAAGTTAAAGTGTTAGGAAAAGTGCTTATGTAAATGCTTGTTTGTTCAGTACAGATAATCAGTCGCCTAGATAGCCAAAGTAAGTTCCAGATGTTTACACTATTTTCCGGCCGCAATGTTGACGTACTGCCGAAGTACACCAACATAGCGGCTCCATACTGGTCTCTGTAAATTTGTGCAAAATATTTCGACGAATATTTGAGCTTGGGAAAACGCACAGACTTAAAAATTAGAGGAGTGTCATCTTTATTAATCTCCTATAACATCACAATTTCTTGATTTTATCCACTAAATGGTTTTCGGATAAATTTTTTAATACGTCAGCCGGGATTGCGTGACAGTGCAAGGCAAGAATTGTTTTGCTGGGGGTCAACATACATTAGTTTCTTTCAGCTTTAATGTACAATAATTCGCTACATGAGTTTCACTCTTGTAAAGACACATAACTCTGTTACAAGAAAATAACGAGAGAATATCGTTTAGTTCGAGATTTTATCTTTATTATACTTTACGAAGTTTCTCAGAGCGTTTTATTTAGGTGTACTCGAACAGATACATTCGTAAACAAATTCTGCTCTTGTTGCTCAGACGTTCTTGAGTTCGTGCTGGGATTCTGCCTGGTTCACGATCACGTCTAAAAATACGATGACGCTTCTGAAGATGCATTTTATCAAGTTGAAGAGTTGCTAGCCCCGGTTGATGGCTCCTTTAGTATAACATGATTCTTGATAAATTCACTCAAAATGATCGCTCGTAAATTGATCTGTCGTAAGGCTTGCAGACCGACCCGTTCCGAAAACGCTTAACGTCCTTTAGTGTTGGTCTACCTCGAACGATGTGTTCGTTTGTATGTGATTTCGTCGCCCTAGAAATCATGGAATCCGTGCTAACTTTTCACGACGAAAAATCCTGCAAATTCCATGTGCGTTACGAATGCACAGGTGACGCATGCGCTTTAGAGACCAGACGGCGATTTATGACTGAGCGTGGGAAAAAAAAAAAAAAAAAAAAAAAGGGAAAAAAACGGAGCCGAAATTTAAACCCAGGCCTCACTGCTTGAGTAAAAATACTTGTGGGCAGCACGCAGCGGCAACTAATGATCTTGTACAACTGAGTTTATTAATCGACCGGTTTCGTCTGCTAGTGAGACTTCGTCAGGATTGAACTACAAGATACAAAGATGGAACTTGTTTCATACTAAATATTGGTAGTACAAAGTACGATCCTACTGCAGGGTGTAAAAAACAAAACACCCACAAGAAATACGTGCAGGATATGACTAAAATCCTGCGCTGGAAAATGTGCAATGTAATGTAAGCGGGGCTCACAGATTTAACGTTAAGTCCATCCTCGTATGGGGACTGATTTATTTACTCATGAGTCGAAATGAGGCATATGGATATGAGGAAGTAATTTACTACGGTTTGAAGCGATTATTCTATCATATTTTTAAAGGACTCTCGACTGAACAAGACGATGAAAACAGCCAGGAATGTGTGTGCCACTCAGTGTACATGTCTCATCTCAAATATAGACATTGCCGACCTTGTCGAATTTTATGGCGGTTTATGCTTGCTGTTTTACTGGAAATATTTTACAGAACAGTTCACAAGGATACTGGGAAGTTAAAATCGCCTCTAAAGCAGCAGAAGGAAGGCAAGTAACGGTGAGTCGTTGTTTCCTATTTTAAACCGTTGACTTCCAAAGAATAACCTTGTGATTTGCATAACATTGAACTCGCTTACATGTCATAACATTTTATTTTACTGACGGGGAACATTTTAATTCCCAGAGCTGTAACTTTTCGGGTGAAAAAGCAATAACCAAGGTTTCTTAAAATGTAGATATTTTGACCAAATAACATATAGCAGAGGCCATTTATACTAGTCAAAGTTGGCCTTTTGTTCCTTGCCATTAGAGACACAAATGGCGGCTGTACAAATACCCTTCGTTAAAAAGCTACAAGCAAAACTTCAAGAAACTTGTTACACGATTTTAAAGTATAACAATGAAATAATACTTGAGCCAAGTTTTGTTTTCATAGGATTGTTTTTACGCCCCCGCTGTTTTCGTAAAGAAGCATGAAATTCTGAACATTTTAAGCCGCGAAAACCGCCATTATATGCAAATTTCGAACTTTCTTCAATTTGGCCGTAAAATAAATCGTTGGGACCTTAAACTATTTTTTCCTTGAATAAGTTCACCCAAAGGTATGTTTTGGCGAAATAAAAGAAGAATCGATTTTTCGTCACTGTCTTCCGATTCTCCACACTCTCAGAAAATCACTCTTAAAACCAATAGTCAGTTTCTTTTCAACTAAACAATAAATTCAGAGGTTTCTTTCTTTCACCCGTTTATGACGTTTTTATTGGAGCTGCATGTCCTACTACAATTTCCTTTGTTAGATTTTCATTTTGGATTGAACCTTTTACCTTTACAAAGGTACTCTTTCATAATTTTCTCGTTCGATATTTCTGTCGGGACTGAAGTTTGCAATTATTCCACATACGTTAAGTATTCAAAGGAACGTTTTACGTTTTACGAGTTCTTTTTTTAGCGCAAATCGCGGTTGTATGAGCAGAATTTTCAATTAGGCTTAGCAATAAGTTAATTTGAAAAGAAGTTTCTCTTCTCTTCATGCGTGGTCATGAGCGCTTGTAATTTTTATGTCACAGATGATAACATAAGGCAGGTTTGGCATTGAGACACCAACTGCATCGATCTAGACATTTCAGAAAAAAGAGTGCCCAACAGTGGCCGCAATCAGTCCCACAGTTGATAAACAAAAAATGTCTTTATCTGGCGAAAAGCCTCTGGGAACTTCCTTCCATCGGTCAAGGACAATTGTCAGAAATTTTGAAGACAGGTAACATCAAAGAATTATATAGTATAAAAAAGTAGGCTCGATCGATATTCTGGAACAACCGAATTTACTGCGTAATTAACTCTAATTTGAAAGTGATGCAAAATATTTCTCTTTACAGTTTTCATGCTCTCACGGAAAAATTACTATAAAAACACTCAGTGCGTTCCGCCCAAGGGTGAATTGAATTTGTCATGACAAATTATTTAGAAATATCCGTTCTTCAAATAAAGAGCTGGTATTCGAGTGGATTAATCGACAAAAGTTTTGTCTCGCGCAAAGTCTATGAACAAAAAACAAAAGATGTGCAGAGTCGTTCCCTTTGTTAACTATGATAGTAAAAATACACATAACCTCTCAGTTCCAGTTTGTACTCATGCAATAAATGACTTTAAGAAATCTTTGCGATATATATCTTATATTGTTAACTTAATAACTCGCAATTATACTTGCCAGAAGAATCCCCCTGTACTCCATTTAGTCGTCTATCTTTTCACCTTGCTTCTCCAGATCAATCGCTGTGTGTTAACTTTCTCCCCTAGAGGCATTTTATTTATACTGCTCGCATGACAAAGGTCTCTTTTTATATGCATATTATATTTGTAACAGCCAAAAAATTCACCTTTTTGCCCCTTCCGAAAGTTCCTGAACAGGAAACCGAATTAGTACGTGATTCTGAGCTAATTCTATTGTGTCCAATTAGGGAGTTGGCTACACATGCAGCATGCAATACATGGAAAACTGTAGCAAGGAAGAAGTACTTGCACTGGATTGATCAATCAGAGAAGCCAGAAACGTAAGCGAAATACTGTATTTACTAAACGGACTATTCTTCGTCTTGTTTAGTGACGCCCTCAAACAAAGCACCCCCAATAAAGTGTACTCGTAACCACATCTTTTCTGTGAAACTTGTTCCCTTGTAAGAGCCAGGGATTTGAGCGACAATTAAAAAAACAAAAAAAAGCAAAAAAACATCGTACTGAAAGGGTTATATTTTTATCCCTTTATACGTAAATTTAAACTAGAGTACAGCCCTGAAGTAATGCACGCGCGAGAAGTGACGCAAGAGGTTCTTGCGCCGCAAGAACACGCAAGCCGTCGCAAGCACGAAACATGTCGTGTTTTCGCGGTTTACTCCCAACTTTCGAAACACAAGAAGTAGAAATTCTAACCACAAGAGGCCGCTAGAGTTTATGAATCTTACCGCAAGCTGCAAGAAGGGGCAAGAAATTGCTGCAGGTCAAACTGTTTGTTCGTAGTGCCGTGTTCGTGGTCGAAATGCTCAGCGCTTGCTCTCAACGCTATCCATAAGATAACTCATTTGCTGTGGGAAGAGATCTAGAGACAATGGTTGTTTATCTTTTACTCGGAAAAAGCGGTCGCTTGATAGTTGTAGTAAACGGGATGCGTTAAATCCCGAATGGAAATTTCCACGGGGATGCGCTCGTTCCATTTCCACGACTTTTTCTCGGAAGATAGGATTAAAGACGATCCAAACCAAAAGGCCTGGAATTAGTAAATGCTAGCGAATGGAACGCACATTTTCCATTCGGAAATTCCGTTTTAGGAATTTTGGCCAACCTTTAAAGAAATCCTGTTTTCACAAAATTAATCTTCACTTACATTTCATCCGAAATTTCCTGATTTTAAACAATTATTAGATGAATTTTTTTGTGATATATCCGGAATAATCAAGGTCGAGGTAAATCTCATCAGCTGACGCCGAAGACTGATGCTGATAACACTAACATAACACTACATTGTTTTAAAGAAAACAACGACAAACGTATTATCGCACCGAACACAGTTTATTTTCGGCAAGCCATGTTCTTACTTCGCTGTCCGTGAACTTGACATTGCTCTTGGAAATCAAACATTCCGCGCGCAACCTACGGATAGCAGATTAGTGAATAATCTGTAAGTTGCGCTGTTTCCCAGAATTAACTGTAGGCTTTTAGCCTATGAGAAGACAGATGGCGACTACAATGTATAATAATTTGGGTAAATGGTAAACAAGCAATATCACCTTTAATTTTTGAACAACTCAGACCAGATCTGGATTTATGTTTGCTGATACATTGATATACTCGTGAACGAACCATGAGCTAACCTCGAGCGTGTTCATGTCTTACGAAAAATAAATGGCATGCAATGCATGCAGAAGCGATGACGTGTACGTGCTGTTTCTAAAATTGTTCCAGGAAAATTGGAACATAAACAGACAGGCTGATGGTTAAGCTTAATTAAAAGTAAAAGTAAGATACAACCTGTGTAGGAAGTAGCTGTATTGTAAGTAGCTTTGCATAGTTGGGTTTTGAGAGTCCAAGCTTACTTGTTCCCTTTGTTCAATTGTTCCTCTTTGAACTTAATAATGCAATTCACCTTTTTCCCTTTTGTTTACTTTTCGAAATGGCCGGTAGTGAGACTTAAAAATTTTTATGAAATAAAACAATGTAAAAGAATATTGTGATAGATGTCCCCAAGAGAAATCCAGTGGCGGATCCAGACTTTCACCAATACAGTTTATTTCACGTTTCACAGATAAGTTCAGATATTTCAGTGCTCATACACTGCTCTGACAGTGCTCATTCAATTGAATTCACCTTGAGACAGCAAAAAGTCCGGGCTAAACAGCGCTCACCAATACGTGAATTTATTGTTGATCCTTGACCTATCGCGTGTGCAACTTGCTTGTAGATCTAAAGTTGTATGTATAAATGATGTGTTCGTATTATCAGTTTGCCGGTGAGCGCAAATTTATCCGATATTGCATAAAGCACAACCCGCAATAAAAATCTTCTTTTAAACGCTGAAACTAGATACTCCGCGGATCCTACAAACTGCAAAAGACAGCCGCAAAGGATAAGTTCCTAGTTCCCCGAAACCAAGGATGGCGAATAAACTCTTTCTGCTGATCCTAGAAGCTGCAAAGAAATGAATAAACTTGCATCTCTCCGGATAAAGTGAAAGTTGTTGTTTAAAGTACATCAACAACATACGCAAACTTGAAAACAACAAAAAGTATTTTCACAGTTTCTCTCTGAAATGAACACCTTATCTTGAAATAACAGACATTTGGCAACGCTAATTACCTCACGGGAAATTAATTTGTTGTTTTAACCTTATACCTGTTCTTAATGAAGCTTCCTATTGATTTACCACTGACAAAACCATTATCTATTGTTTAATCACAATCACTCTTCCGTTGAGAGAAAATTTAATATACCACATTTGTAAAACTTTACAGAATACTAAAAACTGCAAATAAATTGTAACTTGAATTCATTATCACTACTGTAAACCTTTTGTTTTATTACAAAAAAAACCTGTTTTCCATTGTGAATGGTTTTCAGCTCAAAATCCTGTCAGGGTTAAATCACGTCCTCTAGACTCTTCTGTTTGTTTTTTCACAAACCAGACCTAATTTGTGTTCTTATCATGCGCGACAGTTATAAGCTGTTCTCATTACAGCAAAAAGGATTAGTTCTTTAGCGAATTACTTTTTTTTTTAAAGTTGAAAGATACATTACATTGCCTCCAGGTAAAATATAAACAATAGTATAAACCTGAACTTCCCTCTCACATGACTTGAGTATTCTTTGGCTTTCATGTAAATGTTGTGTAACCCAACGGCTGCTCTGTTTTCCATTAAAGAGACCATTATCTAAGCTACATTAACCCATTCTGATCAAAGCAAAACCTTCAGCTAGCTGACCTTTTCGTTACACTATTCCCCATTGCTTCCTGCTATCTCAACTGGTTTCAAATATAAATGTTGTGTAACCCAACTGCCGCTCTGTTTCTACTTAAGACACCATAATCCAAGCTACATTAACCAATTCTGATCAAGAAAAAAACTTCAGCTAGCTCACCTTTTCGTTACCTTCACTATTCTCCATTGCTTTCTGCTATCTCAACTGCTTTAACAGGGAACTTCTTCAATTCTTTTCTTCAATTCTAGTTAAATTTCACAAATATTTCAGCCCACAAATATGTTTAGTTCAGCCCTAAACAAAGCTCTCCAATACGTAAATTAAATGTACCACCCTTGACCAATCGCGTGTCCCAAACACACAATGCTCTTCTTCTAGTACAATTTCACCACTATTTCAGCCCAGATATATTTACTTCAGCCCTAAACAACGCTAACCAATACGTAAATTTAATGTAGAACCGTGACCTATCGCGTCTCCCAGCCACATAAGTTCAGTTCAGATATGCCGCTCTGTTTCTACTTAAGACACCATAATCCAAGCTACATTAACCAATTCTGATCAAGAAAAACACTTCCGCTAGCTCACTTTTTCGTTACGTACACTATTCTCCATTGCTTTCTGCTATCTCAACTACTTTCACAGCAAACTTCTTCAATGTTTTTCTTCAATTCTAGTTAACTTTCACAAATATATTGTAGCTACAGCAGTTAAGTTGTGCGCGCGCGATGTAAGACACTTGAAGCGGCGCGCGCTTCTGCAACAAATTTGCACGCGCAACATTGCGCAAGTTTTCAACGGGTTTCTTATTTAAGCTGTTTTATGCTTAATTACTATACTTTGTAGCTTTAAGAGTACTATTTTTTAGTCATTGGAAGTTTATTTGAACGTTTATTCAGTTATTTCATCCGTATTTGTTTCGCGTGTACGCTACCCCTTTTCCTAGGTCTTTCTAGTAAGTTCTGTGGTGTCGCAAAAGCACACGCGTAGCGCCGCGACACCCACCTAGCGTTATAAAAGAGTAGTTTTTTCGTTAGCAAGATCAGTTGACGCAAGATCTGTTAATTCAACGCAAGTTAACAAGTTCCCCCAGTTTATCATTGTTCTGGTGATCAAGGCAGCACCAAGGTAGTTATTTTTTACGCTATTTTAGTTTGTTTATGTAAGCAGTTTGTATCTTTAGTCGTTTAGTTCAGTTTCATCGCTTGTGAATTGTAAATTTAACTCTTAAGATTTTAGATAAAGTCAAGTTGTATACGACATCGTTTTACCGTTACTGTAAATCGATCTTAAGTTTTCTCCTTTCACTTTTGTAACTTTCGCAGTATTTGAAATATATTTATATCCTGTTATTTTCGCAAGCTAATGTGTAGTTTATTTGTATCTTTTGTTTTAGTTCTCACGGTGTTTGTAGAGTTTTCAAGGAATTTTAATAAACAGCAGTTTGTGAACCGACGTTAACCAAATCACCATAATCCAAGCTACATTAATCAATTCTGATCAAGAAAAAAACTTCCGCTAGCTCACTTTTTCGTTACGTACACTATTCTCCATTGCTTTCTGCTATCTCAACTGCTTTCACAGCAAACTTCTTCAATGTTTTTCTTCAATTCTAGTTAAATTTCACAAATATATCAGCCCACAAACATGTTTAGTTCAGCCCTAAACAAAGCTCACCAATACGTAAATTTAATGTAGAACCTTGACCTATCGCGTTTCCCACACACATAAGTTCAGTTCAGATATTTCAGTGCTCATACAATGCTCACACAGTGCTTATTTACTACCTCCCAGACTGTATTTCCCTCCCACAGAGCGGCGAGTCGTGCGCGACATAAGCGCAGCGCGACAAAAGTTCTACGCTGCCTATTCAAAAGAATGCGATGTGTGCCAACTTATAAGCTCTGACTGCGTCATTACTTAATAAGCCCTTTTGATCAGGTTAACTTCATAGTCTGCTGGCAGATTACGCGACAATGACAAAACATCTGCAAATAATGAAGCTCGTGCACGAAGAAACAATCCATGTAGAAAAATCGAACTACGGTGTAGTTAGCTGGGGTGCCACCGTTTTTTTTTTCTCTTTTTCTTCTTGTGTGATCTGTGAGAGACTGGAGAGTTAGATAGCTTGCGTCATTAAGTAAAATCATTGCAGCCCCCGAGCGAATACAACTTTCTTTCAAATCTCACACTGAACCACAAAGACTGCGAGTGTAAAATGAGACGCCACGATGTTGTAAATTCCTTTTAGAACTTTTTCCAGAGTTATTACAACAGGCGAAAAGCTTTTGCGGAAAAAATATTTTGTGTTTCTAACTTGACAGTCGCCTATGGAAGCGAAAGGCTTTCGTAAATTCTACCCTGTTTGCAATGCGGTGAAACATCACCGTCGTCTCGCAACGTACGCTTCCTCGGCGTGAAAAAACTCGAAAAAATTCAACTGTCGATCGGGAAGACACCTTTATGCCCTTGCAATGTTTAAAGTTCGACTTCACTAATATTTCAACGAAAAAAAGTCAAACAAACAAATAAATGGCATTTTTAAAGTTTTTAATCATTGTTGTTATGTTTCCCTTGCAAACTACTTAAACAAACAAATTAAATGCAGTGATTTAAATACCATGTGCGCATTGCGGACATGTGTGGCTCACGGGTTACTCTAGTTACTTAATTGACTTCTGGCAATACTCGTCAATAGCAGTTTTTTTAAAGAAAAAATAAGGAGGAAAACCAATGAATTGTGCCTTATTTCCAGTTCGTTTGTATCTGAATCTGGAATGACTTTTGGTGCATACGACATGAGGTACAAGAAGAGCTGCACTACATGAACTGCATTGCTCCGATGGATTTACCCATTCTCGATTGAGCCACTCTACCTTGCCAAACATGTTTTGCTTGTCGCCTGAAGACGAAAGCTGTCTGCTTCACGCGACTCAGCGCCGCTAGGTCAAGTGCCCGGGTATTTGACAAATCACAATAGGCGGTGAATAAGGTCGAAGCGACTATGCTCGCAGTGTAGCTGCGAAAGATCTTCAGAGAAATCAAGGATTTTTTTTTTTATGAATTACATACACACATCATGGAAGCCATCGTATACGATTCTATTATGCGAAACAGCAAGGTCGCGTAACATCAAAACGGTGTTCTTATTGGTTTCAAACCTAAAATAAGTACATGGATGTTCTTCACCGAGAAAAGGGGTAAAAGAAAAAAAAAAAAAAAAAAAAAAAAAACAGAAAAAGCCGACGGATCCTAAAATCGAACTTTGGGATCCACTGGATTGGAACTCGAGTGCTAACCATATGTAACACTTAAGAAACCTTGCTCCAAGGGGAAAAATCATTACAAAGCTTCAGTCTTATCTGAAATTGGCTAGCAAATATGCGAAGTGGCTAACAAATTTCCCGTGACGAATCCTAAGAGCGTCTGCCTAGGAAGCTAAGTTCGCATATTTACGATCGTTCTTAGGAAGTATAAATACTGTCAAGTTCTAAATTAAAGTAGCTTACCTTAATTCCCACTTTTCAGTGTGCGCGTGAAACAAGAGCCGAAAACCGGATAGCTAAGGCATGCAACGGCGCATAAGTCAGCTTAAAAATTGAAGTTTGTGTTTTTAACTTGCGTGTTGCCATTTTTGGCTAGCAAAGGATTAAGGGTTTTAGAGAAAAAGGTGAATGAAACACAGGTATCAAAAACTGTGTTCGTTCACCTTATAGGATTGCATAATTATGTTGAAGCATCTCTGGAAGTGCACTTTCTTCGCTCCGCTTCAGTAAGTCGAAAAAGGTCAACCGTCTGTCAGGATGACACGTTTATGTTCTTGCCAATTTAACATTTTAAAAAGGGCGACTTCACAAATATTTCAACGCAAATAAGTCAAAACAAACAGATAAATGGTATTTTATAAATGGATAAATGGTATTGTTGTTATTTTTAATTTGCAAACTACTAAGTAGTTTGCAAAATAAAAATACATCAATGTTTAAAAAAAACAAGTTAAATAGAATGATTAAAATACCATGTCGGCTGAGCCCTTCAGTATGAGGGTTTTTTTTTGTTATTTTAATCGCCTTAAATTCAAATCCCTGACATTTACACTTTACGTCTACGTTCTATGGATACGTAATTATAAAGGTCTTTGAAAGCCATTATCAACTTAATCAACAAAGGAGAAAAGAGCTGAAATCAATCTGATAATCAACCCAACGTTGTAGTGCCACGATATGTTATTCTAGCATCAACACCCCGTCGTCTCTACTTTCTACGCGACGGCGTTTTAGCAGAAATTGTTAGAAAGCCTTTACGTAGAATTGAGAACATAGTCTGCCATTTAGAACCTATATTGTCAAACGATGACGAAAACTACTTGAAAAGGAAACTTTTGTGAGGCCTCCATATTCTCTAACTCATAGTTATTTCACTCACGACTGACGTACGGTGATAGCTGCTCTAAGAAGCCAGTCAAATTGTCAACTTGGCTGAAACACGAAAAGGGTCACTAGGTTTGCTTGATAGCAAAAATTGTTAAAGTGGGTTCTGACTGGATAAGCGAAACTTAAAACAACTGTGAACTGCAAGGCACTGGAATACGATTAGCAACGGTAATTCGCGGACATCCTATCTCCAGTAGTCGACTTTTTGTCAGCGCGGAACAAGAATGCCGAAGTCGCAAAAAGTCGACCGTTTTCCACCTGACTGCAGTGACGGAAAACCCGGCTATGCTCGGGTGAATTCTACAAACATCACGCAATTGGACTGAAGAGGACACTCAACGAAGCAATTTAAATAGTAAATATCAAAGCGTAACTCTTGTGGTAAAATATCCTGATTCTTCTATTTGTTTTTACTGTGTTCAATAAGCTTGTAAAGTGCGATTTGATGTTGCAATACCGAGCCCGAGGAAAACGCTCTTAGGATCCTAATGACCTTTGTTTCCTTCACCGTGCACTGTGAGAACAAATAAAACATATTTTAGCGCCCATGTTGTTGTCGCCATGTTATAAAAGACGGCGTTCAGACAAACACATATTATGTGATTCTTTCGATATACAGAACGGCAAATTGGTTCACGCTTTTAGCTGTGCGTATATCGAGATATTGATGCACTTGGGAAGTTTGAAAAGTACTCACGAAGCTAGAATTGCTCTCGGCTATCGCCTCGAGCAACTCCGACGTACGTTTCTTTCGTGCTCTCCAAACTTTCCGCGTTCATCTATAACTCGATATACCGCACGCTAAGCATGAACCAATTATTTAACATGCCGGAATAGTGACAAATGCTTAAGCTATGTATATTAAACAGAGGTCTTAAAGCGTAAACTACTTCCCTTTCAGCACTGAAACAATAGTGGAAATAGCCGCAAGTCTGACCTGACAGAAGACGACGAGATTTCAAATTATAATGATAGCTATCTTTGCACGACTTAGGCTCTCCTCAAGCGGATATATGCTCTTAGAACAAATTGCGAGGAAAAAGTCGCGATAGGAGAGCAACTAACCGTAAAGAGCTCCTTTACTGTACACATGCAGGCAAACTGTGGCTACATGATAATAACCTGCGCTGAGTAAAGATCATCTATAGACTTATTTAACTTTTTTTTTTTTTTTTCATGTCTTTTTCTTTAGTGTCCCCGCGTGTCTCGTGATGTTAGGGAGTGTACCGTGTTCCTGATTTTATCTACGCCCAACTCAAGTGCCATGGATTTTGATTTAGTACGGAGCACGTGCTGCAGTTTTCACTGATCAAGATTTCTTAAAATGTACTCAGGTTTATCTTGTGTGGAAGACCAAAATTTAAAAAGTGATGATTTGTGAATGTTTTGATCTTGATGGGCAAGATCACTGACTCTCATAATGCATGATTGCAAACAGAAAAATTATAAAAATAGTCATCATTTTGAGTTATTCATGCATAATAAGTTCCGTGAGAAATGTTAGATGACAACATAACCTGAACCATATCAAGCTGGATCTCTTTTAAAACTAGATCTAGCCGGTTTATTTAACTCCTTTTTAAATCGCTTTATTCTATAGTCTCCTGTCGTCTCTCAACGCTTCCTCGGCGAGGAGCGTTTCGTGTGACTTCAACGGAAGACTACCATAAAACAAGCCCGCAAGAACAAGTCTGACCTCTCACTCATATTTTATCAATTATCACGTTTCCTGACATTCTTTTCTGAACAGACGGTCAATAAGCGACCGTAGAATATATTCAATCCTATTTAAGAAATAGAAAACATGTACCATGTTTCTATCGAGTTATAGAAACACAAGTGGAAGTTTACAATGTTCTTGCCAAATCCTAGGGAAAATCTGCATTGACGATAGTTTAGCCAGTTATTTCTCTAGTAGTTCAAATATATTGACCAGTCTTAGCAATCGCCAATTCTTTTAGAAAACTGTGTCTGACTGCAAAAGAAAATCATGCTGCGTGACCTGAACTAGACGAGCATGAAACCAAAATAAATAGCAAAACAGAATGTCGCATCTTCTGTTATAAATGAGAGTCCTTTTTAAAAATACTCCTCCCTTGATTCAACAAAAATATGTAGCTTGAATATTTCTTCATAAACTGCGTTAAGGGTCGCAAATTCTTGGAAGTTATCCCCAAAATACACAACTTGAAAGTTTATGCAAATTATGTGCAATGCAATTTGAGCGTAGTCACAGGACTTGTTTTCGCGAAGGAATATATCATGATTCGTTTTGGCTCTCTCGAAAGGGATTATTCGCTATCCAAAGGAGATATGACTGTTGGAAAGGGTTTAAGATCGCAACACGGCAAAGATCTTCATCTTCGTGATCTTCTCACTCCTTACACTCCGTCTCGTCAGCTACGTTCATCTTCTAAAGAACTTCTTTCCATTCCGCACTTCAATTTGAAAACATATGGCGCAAGATCTTTCTCTGTAGCAGCTCCTACACTCTGGAACACTCTTCCGTCTGACATCAAGAACAGCTCCTCAGTGTCCCTTTTTAAACATAAACTAAAAACGTTCCTTTTTAAGAAAGCATTTTTATAACTTTTTAGCGACATTTTTTTATTTTTACTTTGTTTGTCTTAAGTGTTTTTAATATTTCTAACTGTAAAGCGCTTTTGAACTTTTAGGATATTGGCGCTATATAAATATTTTATTATTATTATTATTATTATTATTATTATTATTATTATTACACAATTTACTCGGATCGCCACGACCAGCAAACAAACTTCGTACAACATCTGCTAGCACGTAAAAAGTAATCACCGTAAGTTGTAAAAAGACCTCGAAAATTCTATGCAAACAACTTCTCCATCAATGCGAAGGCAGGTGTGCTTCATTCTTGAACCAAAATGGTTTAAACTCACAACTTGCGATAGGATGAGGAGGATACTCAACGAAGCAACTTGAATAGTAGATATCTAAGCGGGACTCTTGTGCTAATATATCCTGATTATTTAATTTGCTTTTATTGTGTCCAATACGCGTTTTCGTAAAGTACGATTTGATACTGTGGTACGAAGCCCGAGTAAATGCTCTTAGAGCGTCTAGTTATTATTTGTAATACCGTTAGTTTATTAGTTGTTTCTAGTCATTGTTATCAATTTTAGTCTCTTTGGTTCTCTTGTTGCCTTCAGTTGTATTTTAGTTGTACCTAGTTGTACATTAATAATTCGTGTAAACATGACCCGCCTAGATTAGCTCAGCTATCAGCGGGCATGTTATAATTGTAATTTTAACTTGAAAACAAAAATAAAAATGTGTGTATGTATGTGTGTATGTATGTATGTACTGAACAGCACTTTACTTTACCTATTTTAAAGATGATCCGGTATTACAGAGATGACGATAAATTATAAGCAGAACTTTAAAATAGCCATCTTCGTGAGTCTTCTTTTCCTTTGTAGCTTTAAACCAGCTGGTTGTTTCTATGTCTCGCTTACGGGACGTAACTGGTACAAACCCAACAGTTTACAGTTTAGCCGAACAGTGTATTGTTTATTTATTTCCATTTCCGATTACTCAGATTGCCGGTCTCTTTTCTTTTCTAAGTTTTAAAATGAATTACAACGCTATATACTTATTAATTCTGGTTGAAGTACAACTCCATGTCCCATATAGCGATTTAAGTTCTAAGGGATCGATGTTTTATTGTTGTGGAATGTTCAAGGAAACCGAAATCTCCCGGTTGTTGAGCCACCACTTCCTGTTCCGCTACTTTTGTCGGCAAATCGCCAAAGTCGCTTGTTTTTCTTAAGAACTGCATTTTAATCGCAGGACCAAAGGTCTGACATCCTGATGATAGCTCTGATGGATGCAATTGAAGTTTGTCGCCTCCACGAAGTGTTCCTATGACAGAGTGCTACTAAACAAACAGTGTTTCATACTTAAGATCATTATAAGATCGGTTATATTTCTCAGCAGGAGGTATTGATTGTGCCTTCTGGCGCTCAGTATTGAGGAATTTAGCATGAAATGTTTTCTTTCTACGTTTAGGTCTGATAAAAGGCGCAAGGTCATGCTTCTTTAATTTAGGTCAATCTATCATCACGTACAAACTATACTTAGAAACGAATTGAAAGTTAACAAAACTGTTGAATAATGCCATTCAAAACGGCGTCAAAACCCGATTTAGAACGCTCACAAATCCAATATCATGACTTTAGAAATTAAAAGTTCGATTTAGTTCGATTGTCCAATTATTTTTGTGTGATTTCGATTTGGTTCGATTGCCGAACTCAATGGAACTCAATCCATGGATTGAGTTCGATTTAGGTCGTTTGAGTTCGATTGAAATACAGTTCGATTGGATTCGATTGACTATGCCGGGTATATTCACTTGTATTCTTCACAATATGACCAGCACAGTTGGCTTGATAGCTCAGTTGGTAGAGCACTCCACCGGTATTGCAGAGGTGATGGGTTGGGATCCCGTTCAGGCCTAAAATAATGCGTTAATCGTGGGTGACATTTTGTACATGCGTATAATGGAGAATGTATAATTTCAAGCCTCAACAAACCCGATTATATTTGCTGCATTAGCATCATGAGTGTTTCAGTTTTTGATCGAGCTAAAAGAATACCAGATTTGCAGTCAATTAATCCACCGGCGTCCCAAGCTCACGTCTCGAGAAAAGCTAAAAATAAATGAATTCTCAGACACGTACTACGAGTTTATTCATGAAAGCGTTAAGTGCACGTTGTGTGAGTCCAGGGCGGTATGATGCTTAGTGATTCTGAACTGACGCAGCGTTACGTCACGCGAGGAGCCGTTGAAAATTTGAACAATTTATAAGGGAATGTATTGGGAACGAAATACGGTCAATTATGAACATTTTACACGTAAGATTAATAAAACTTACTCATTTCTTGTGTGTCCGTTGTGATTTTTTGTGATCTCTGCTTTCTTTGCCATCACTGTATTCCGTTCATAAGACGATAACAGTGATGGCAAAGATAGCCCGAACGCTTTCTCGAGACGTGAACTTGGGACGGTTGTGATTAATCTGGAGCATTCTACCTTCGCTAACGAAAGTCGTATGCTGATTAAGAAAAATGTAAACAACGTCTAGCTGACTCAAACTTTCGTTCTTTTGTTTTCAGATACATTCACTTTTTCATGAGTTACCTTTTTGAGGGGGACATGGGGATTTGCGGTGTTGCGGTGTTGATGTTTTTTTAATGCGGTGATGCGGTGAATAAAAAATCTCAACTTGCGGTGTTGCGGTGATCTCAAACCTCACGGTGTGCGTTGTTTGTGTTTTTCACGCTGCGGTGTTCGGTGAAATGAAATAGTTTGCGGTGCTGTGGTGTTTTGATTTACCTTTCTCAAACCTAAATTTGACCAAACTTCGTTAATCCATGCTAATTTATGACAAACACGTACCATTGAGGTTAATAATTTGTAACAAAATACAGACCATCACTTTCTAGTCAATCTTCAATATGCTTCGGCTGTCACTTTTATTTCTCAAATAAATCTTTAAATAAATTAAATAAGCACTTAAGTCGGACTTGATTGCTGTTCGACGAAAACACTGCTTAAATAAGTAAACAAACATCTCGCGAACATGATATGACTCGGCTAAGAGTGGCCGGTATTTTTTTTTCCTTGAAGTGACAGAGTCTGATCTTGACTTAAGTATTAAGTCATGAGGGGGACATGGGGATTTAAGTTGTTGCGGTGTTGATGTTTTTTTTTTTTTATTGCGGTGATACGGTGAATAAAATCTCAACTGTTATGAGAAAATTCGCCGTTCCACAGACAATTCTTTATTATTTGGAAAGTTATAGGAAAAACCGACAGTAGCCTATTTTCAGTTAACAGCTAGAGTTCTTATATAAGTTTTGTTCTTCATTGTACTTTGCCGATTCTTTGTATACCTGAGCGTGTGCAACGCTGTTCCACTAACTTTCGTTTACAAAACAAGAAGTTCGTTATCGGGTCATTTGAGTTTCTTTTATTATTACAATCTACTTTCCGTTCCCCCAGGAACTAGCCAGCTGAACTACTTTTCACTAATGAAGTTTTATTAGTTTTCTCGGAGGTTAGCCAGCTGAACTACTTTTCACTAATGGAGTTTTAATGCTGTCTATTCATAGGATAATTTTTCCTTGCTGTCGGTAAGACCAATTCAGAATTTCAAATTTAAGTATCTCACTTTTAATTTCCTAAGTTTGTTCTATCTTAATCTCAGCCTGTGTAATTTTAATCCTAGCACTCTATTTTTAATTTTGGAAGCCTCGTGGTGTTGATTAGAATTCGCTACCTTAATTAAGTACTTTCCGCTCGTATTGTATACTTGAAGTTACGTTAGCATATTGTAAACACTTGACGTGTAAAGGATGATATATAAGCAAGTACGTTTGTAAAGCTTTTTCGATTACATCGATTACATCGGCTACATCGTTACGATTTTACAGCGGCTACTCCGCCGAGTATGTCAATTTCACCCTCGACGTTAGAGTGCAGAATAAACTACTGTTGGACCAAGTTATGTCTCTTCCTTGACGTCCGTAGTGAAGACCATTGAAGTAGATCCTCGTGTACCAGGAAATCGTGACGAATTTCCGTCCCCGCAGCCAAGCAGTGCTCTCCAAGAGTTAGATTCCCCCAGTTGTCAGTTCAAGTGTCCGTTCAGTCCGAAATTTACAGTGTTGCAGGAAAAACTTATCGTCACAGTAGTTTACCGAGAAAAACCTATCGTCACACAACTTGCGATGTTGCGGTGATCTCAAACCCTACGGTGTGCAATGTTTGTGTTTTTCAAGTTGCGGTGTTCGGTGAAATGAAATTGTTTGCGGTGCTGTGGTGTTTTGATTTACCTTTCTCAAACCTAAATTTGACCAAACTTCGTTAATCCATGCTAATTTATGACAAACACGTACCATTGAGGTTAATAATTTGTAACAAAATACAGACCATCACTTTCTAGTCAATCTTCAATATGCTTCGGCTGCCAATCCGGAGCTGTTTTCATTTATACGTAACTTGACAAGTAACTTGACTTCTGCCACCCAGAGCTCACTGTTCGGTAGACACGTGGAGGAGTGAGGACAGAAACAATCCTGGAAATTCTGGAAACGCCAAGGCCGAATACAATGTATTATTGACTGCGCAGCTTTTTCCTACGAAAAAAGGAAAAGGCGGCGAAAACTACCGGCCACAAAATATATTCAGATGTCGTGTCGGCAGGGAAGAAAGAAGGCTTTCTAAGCTAAGGAAGCTTTGTAACTTACACACGTTTACTATTTTTTTCTCCTTTTGCTATTCGGCTTCGTCTAGAGGTCATTCTGATACCGGTCTATCCCCGCTCCGCTTGACCTTCTAGCTATTTTTTTCAAACGATTATCGATATCGAACGCAAACGCAGCTAGCTCCGGAAAGCAACACTTTCAGTCCAGATAGGGGTTCAGTCCGTGAGTTTATACACCAAGAAAAGTGAGCGAAGTAAAAGAAGAGAGGGATCTGGGGTAAAGGCCATCTCTCGAGGCTCCTCTCTTTTTTCTTCGTCCGCTTCCTAACTTCGCGCAAGGTTTCTTCACAAGAGCAAGAAAACTGATTTACAGGCATCAGCAGTATCGACATATGCACAATGAAAAGGGTTGTGACGTGCTTATTTTGTGGAAAATTGTTGAGGTATAAAATATTATTGTAAGTGTACACCCGAATCATGGCGCTAAAAATACGTGTTGCGGTGACGGTGTTTCGTTCACTTTTCTTGCGGTGATGCGGTGTTCGTTAATTTTTTTTTTTTGCGGTGTTGCGGTGTTCAGACCCCCCCCCCCCCCCATGTCCCCCTCCTTTTTGCATTCTTCTCAAGGAATGTACTTTCCTATCAAAAGATGTGAAATTAAGAAATAGGCGGTGTGTAGTTTATGAACTATGTAGGAGTGAAGTAACGTTCAGTTACGATCACGTAACTGTCAAACGTTACAACTCCGGCACTGAACAACGCTTTACTTCAACTATCCTAGAGATGATCTGGTATGAAAGAGAGGATAATAAATTACTAGCATAAGCATAGCATAGTATTCTTACATTCTTATATTTCTAATATACAGTACAATTTAATCAATGCTATAAATAGATATTTAATTAATTTTATATCTACAAGGCCCCTATGGATACCAGCCTTGAAGCTGAATGGGTACCTGGTAGAAATAAAGATTTACATTAATTTTCTTTACTAGCAGAACTTTAAAGATGACGTCTAGCAAACTATACCCAACAAGCCTAACCAAGATTGTAGAAATTACGTACGCAATGTTTCAGGGACTTTCCAAGAGACGATTGTACAAAGAATATATCAGAAGAAAAGTCAACAACGCGCCAGGGGTTAATTTGCGCCCAAAGTTTTACATTTGCGAGTACTCCTTCCTTCTCCCCCAAAGAAATAACGTGACTTGAGCCCGTGATCCAATCCAACCAGTAACTGGTCAGCGGTCAACTTTAGAAAACACACAATCTCGACGAGCTCTAAACCTGAGCCCGTGATGTAGTCACATGATACTGGTCAGCGGATAGCTTGTTGTGACAGCTGTCAATTAACAATAGCGTGGACGCCCAAAATCAAAGATGTAGCTATGGTAATGTGCTACTCTCTTAGTTTTCAAGGCATAGGCGTAAGGACGGACGGACGTACGTACGTACGGACAGTCACGTGACCAAAGGTTACCAAATTTTCTAAGGTATGGGGCTCCGCTCGGGCGCCTTCGGCGCGCAGGAGCTCCGCTATAAACATTGAGGTGCCGAGACTGCGCAGTACGGATTGGAAATCATCTGTAAACATAGCCACCTTTTTTAGTGTTCTTTTCCTTCGTAGCTTCAAACTAACAAATTGTCTTTATGTCTCGCTTACAGGACTTAAGGACGTTAAACATTGCTTAGATTTACGGTCTCTTTCCTTTTCTATGTTTTTTCCTTTGCTACTGTAACGCTATATACTTGTTGATTCTGAAAGAAATACAAGTCCATGTTCCGACGTCGTTACGTACCAACACAACGGTCAAACGTCGGGCATGCGCGAATGGATACATTTTTGGCAGCCGCGCGCCAATTTCCCGCGCAAACATTTCAATGAAAACATGGGAAACAACCGGTGTCACGCAAAATTTACGAAAAAAAATTGAAAAGTTCATAGAAATCTGTAAAAGGAAAAGAAAGTAGGTAAAAGGAATACTTAAGACCTTTCAGCCACAAAGTTAATTAAGTTACCGGTATTCTGTTAATTTACCATTTTGTTTTAAGCGTTACCAAAAACGTTTATAAGTCTTGAAAACCCGTGTCGAGCCGACGGCGTAGTATATTTTTGTTTGTTTTTATTAATCATACGATGCGTGACGCCGGAAACGGACGACAGGCGGTGTGTAAAAGAAGAAAAAACTGGAGAAGAAAAAGACAATTGAAGTGATTCGGCTTCGCTCAGGCGAGCTAGAAAACTTTTGTGAAGGTCTAGGAGGATTCCGTCTGGATCCTGGATTTGTCTGAAGCACAGGAACGAGATGAATCGAACTACAAACGATGTTCCTGTCCATCGTCATCGGGCATAGCTGGCCAAAATACCAATCCCAAACCGCCTGTACCAGGTCTTTGACCAGGTGGGAAAATCTTTTCCAAACTACAAACCCGGGGACAAACTGGTACACTAAATGCAAAGTCGAGGCGGGCAAACAATTCAAGAAGCGCGGAAAATACATACCGCGGAAAGGAAAGACCTGCAACAAGCAGAAGGTGGAACAATTTTTAACTCTTATTTCTGTTAGCTCTCGTTGTAAAAGCTAAAACACAAACAAATATATAAATAACGAGGACAATCTCATTTATGGGATGTCGATGACTCACAAAAAGAACAAGGTTATGAAAATGTTTTGGCCGCCTTTAGTTGCGCCATAGCTCGCACATGCGCAGACGTTTGACCGCTGTGTTTTACGCACCTATATAGCATTTTTAAGTTTTAAGGTAAGAGGTTGATCAATGTTTTATTGTTGTCCGCTGTACGTGGAAACCGAAACGTCCCGGTTGTTGAGCCACCTGTTCCTGCTCCACTACTTTTGTCGGCAAATCCCCAAAGTCGCTTAGTTTGTGACTAGAACTAACCTTTAATCGCAGGACCGAAGCGTGACCCGTCATCCTAATGACAGGTCCAGATGGACGATTGAAGTTCCTCGCCTCCACGATGTGGTGCGAAGAGGTTCCTACGAGAGAGTGAAACTAAACAAGCAGGCGTAGTCCTTGATCGATAAAAATCGATACCGGAAATCCATCGATTCAATCGATATCAATCGCCAATTGCTATCGCTCGATATTTCCAATCAATAACAATCGAACTCACCGAAAATGTTTCTACTCGGTTGTTATCGATTGACAAAAATAGGTCCGCAATGCATATTTGTGAGCTTATGCTTAGTTTGGTTCCATTCGGTTGGAGTGTTGTTTTTAAATGTCAGTATCTGGGAGTTGAATTGCGACGAGCGAGAAGGCAATCACTTGAACCTGATATGGGTGTGGAAATGAGTGAATAAAGTAACATAGATTTTTTTTATTTCTGACAACAATTTAGTCAAGTCGTTGCAAATTGTAAGTGGGAAATTTGTTGCAGAATACTGTTTACTTAGTAACTTTATCCTCTAATAATAATTCTTTATTTAGCTCTTAGGCCTTATGAGACATAACACAACAACAATCTCTCTTCATTTAGGTTTATTTTATGCAGTATGTTGTGCCTTGTCCCATGTGAGTTTAAAGTGCACCTAACCCATTTTTTTTTTTTTTTTCATTAAAACGAATCCACTTGTTATTCGAAGCATTTGGGCGAAAAAAGTTTTGAATTTGGTTGAATCCTCGATTTTATATGCCCTTTCAAAGTCGCGCTTGAATTCTTACGCGACCGCGTTTAGGGAGTCTGGGCGGCAGTTGCTGAGTACGTCTACCCAGGGACCAAACACAATATCGCCTCAGTCAGCTCTCTGTATTTGTTCAACAAAATGGAAAAATTGCTGGTTGGCTTTAAGCGTAAAATTTTGAAAATAGCGTTTGGACGTCTGCGGAAGTAATTCCAGTGAGAGTTCTTCAATGGTTCTCACAGACTCACTCCGCTTGTTTCGGTTCGACAAAATCAACCCTTCGTTCACGTCTTTACGTCGTGTACCATGGACCGTTAGTCACGAGTAAATTGTACAGTATATCTTTCGTTAAATCTGGGATATTATTGCAACAGCCGATAGCACTTATGAAAGGCGTCTCTGAGCACTTTTCAAATATCTGTTGCACCATCCTGAAGGAAATAAGAGGACGTGAGATATTCAACCTTCCTGGGTAGACGTCGCAATAGCCACTGGACCCATTCTCCTCAAACTCGGTCGCGAAACAAAATGGCGGCGTTTTGGTTCAATTTTCGAGATTTCGTCGGGGCACAGAAAATCGAGGATTAAACCGAATCCAAAAATGTTTTCGTAAAAGTATTTCAAATAACAAGTAGATTTGTTTTAGCGAAAAAAAAAAAAATTGGAGCTAGGTGCACTTTAACTCTCTGAGCTCGGCACCGTTTACACGTGTGAAGTGAACTTGTACTGTGTAGTGCTAAGATGGTTTACTGCAGTAATAATCATGTCAAGGACACTTAAGGTCACGGGTAATCATGTCAAATTCGCGCGCTTTGTGTTCACTTGCTTGGCGTCAGTGCAGAAGCAAACACGTGACTTCCATTTTTTTCGTTCATTGTATAATAAAACAATTATTACATGCGGTTTTTGTGATATCCAGAATAATCAAGGTCTCGGTAAGGGTTATCAGTCTTAGCCTTCGGCTTCGGCCGATAACCCCTACCTCGACCTTGATTATTCTGGATATCACAAAAACCTCATCCAATAATTGTTTATAATTAATTTAAGATTAAAGATATAATTAATGAGTTAATATTATTATCGTTTCTGTACTTTAAGACTACTAAAATAAAATCAGGGGAGAATAATGACAGAAGACATTGATTTAATTACTTAAGAGATTTCAGTTCATGAATAATCTTGTGTGTCTGAAGAAAGGCATTTTCTTTGTCCAGCATACTTAGTAAAAGTTCATTTTTAATTCTAGCTTTGACGTCAGTTTTTTATGCGTTTGTCCTCTTATTGATGATAAATTGCGTCATAACAACAGATGACAGAACAGATGAACCATTTGGTTTTAATTGGCCAAAAGAACCTATCAACTCCTGGGGAGGGCAGCCATATATGGGCTATATAGGTATGTGCCGCTGTGAAGGGTATGGTTTTCAAGCAGTTTACTCTAGGATAGGGTATATAAATCAGAGTGTTTGGGTCTAGAATAGGGTATAATTTTTGACAAAACTGACTAGTTGGTTGAAGATTTTATCGAGACTAAGGAAACCAGGAATTGCCACTCAAAAATATAAAAAAATCAAATCTGCAAGTTTAAATTTACGCAAATCAGCCTCAACAGTGTCGATAGATGGGGACATTTAGGGAGTTTACTCTAGTATAGGGTAGCAAAATTCAGCTGAACTAGCTCTGGTATAGGCTAAGAGTTCCAGGGTCCCAGCGGCACATCCCCACCCAGAAATTCCCAAAGTACCCCCCCCCCCCGGGCTATCAACGCTCTTGCTGTCTTCTTTTCTTACATCCAAGCAAGTGCTATTAGGCTAAACTTCGGTGAAAAAATACTTAAACTCGAGAAAACGCTGAACACTTGGCAAAGAAGAAGTCTAACTCTTTATGGAAAGAAAAACATGGTCATTACACTTGGCATATCTAAATTAATTTACTCAGCTGCTCCCTGTTCCAGATGACTACGTACAAGAAGTAAATAAGCTAGTTTTCAATTTTATTTGGGTAGGGAAGCCCCCTAAAAGAAAATTAAAAAAACACTATAATTGGAGAAAAGAAAGCTAGATGGCAGATTGAAAATGTGTGATGTTAAGATCATAGAAAAAGCGTTCAAAATAGCCTGGGTCAAAAGAATTCAAGACGAGTCACAAGCCTCCTGGAAAATAATCTCCAACCAGCTCTCGCACAAACATGGTAGTCTTGCCTTCCTAACAAAATGCAACTTTGCAACAAGTATACCAGACCTTGATGAAAAGCTTCCCACATTTTATAAAAAAAAAATGTTATATTATTGGTGCGAGTTCAAAATCTCAGCGGGCATCGATTCCAAAACAAATCCTAAAAACCAAAGGTGTGGAATAACAGGAAAATTCTTGCAAGAAAAAACCTGTTTTTTGAACAAAATTGGTATGACGCCGGCAATACCGAGATAAGCGGCATATTAAACCAAAATCACAACTTTTCGAAATGGCATGAGTTTGTACTAAAGTTCAATTTGAATGTTCCTTTTGCCCTCGTCGCGAACGAGGGCAATTTGAAAAATGCGCTTTGTTGCATGTCGACTTTGTTTCGCGTTGGAATGAAATAAACGCGTTTAGATCAAACTCAGAAGCGATACGTTTCTGAAATTCCTTTTCAAAATTCGTTTAAAGCCGGAAACCAACTTACTGCAGGCGCGTTCAGCCAATCAGCATCAAGTAATCATGATTGATTATCAAAATTGCCCAGAGTAAGCTCAGTAGTGTTTAACCTGAGTATTGCTTGATATTTTTTGTAATTAGCTTTGTGAGTAATGTTAGCGTGTGTTCGTGAAGCCTTGCAACTGGTTCAAGGCTGCCGGAGCTTATCCCGGTTTCTGTAGCATGAAGCGGCTAGGAGTATTTCTACTCCCCCTGGACGGGATGCTAGTTGATGCCTCCAGGAATCAGGCTTCTTCGCCAAAGTCGTTCTTCAGCTCCAACTGATGGTAGAGGACTTCTACAATCATGACCTCACCGATTCTATATCGTTGACGATAAGACAGAGATGTCTCAAGACAAATGTCGTTTTATGCAAAACGCCGAAGAAACAGTGGAGTTAAAAAATGGACACTATCAAATCTCAGTTACCATTCAAAAATCGTCAGGCCTCAGTACCAAACAACATGTCTCAGGATATGCAGCGCGCAAACTGGTTGAAAAGAAACTGGAGAGAGAGCCGAGATTGTTAAAAGATTACAAAGCCTTCATGGAAGACTTACGCACGTAGGTCCGCGTCAAATGCCGTACTTCACATGAGCTGAACCCAATTCAACCAATTAGGCTCATGTGAAGCTCGGCGCTCGACCCTGATTTTATTTGGAGCGGCTGAGGCGTTCTTTACGCCTGGCCAGCCGAGAATAACGCTTGAAGACCGACTTTGGGTCAAACCCCGATCTTCACATGAGTCGAACCAAACGCATAATCAAAGGTCTAAATGCGTCATTTTGACCTTACCTTGAAAAACCACTGAACAAGACCGCTTTTGTTATTTATTTGGTGTAGCAGATCGGTTCGACTGAATTAAATTCGACGTTTGACTCAAACAGGCGTTCTTTTAATTATTTGAGTCGACCCAAACTGTCATTGGGTTCGGCTCATGTGAAGTACGGCGTTTGACCCAGGCCTAAGAGTTGTTTGTTGCGAGGCTACAAACTTCGCGTAGTGCAGTTTCACATAGTCCGTGCTCTGTAGAGAAATGCAATGACTTGCTTATATGGAAACACTACATCAGAATATTTTCAGTTAGATCCACCTGCTATTGAAAGCTACTTTGCATGAACATTTGTAATGAGTTTTAAGGCATTTAAGGCATTTTTTGTACAACCATTTGACAGTCAGTGAAGTGGATGTTTGAAATCCGTCAAACTAAATTTCATGTAATATACCATACAAAAGAGACTGTGTTTCATCGGGATATCCAAACACCGAGAAGAGAGTTGAAAATACGACGGGCAGCGGAGTATTATTGACGAAATTCGAGATGTTTGGATAGCCGATAAAACACAGTCTTGAGTGTTTGATATATCTTCTCAATCGAAACAAAAACTAAGGAGTGAAGGGAGAAGTAAAATCGTCAAAATCTATGCTAATTAAGACCTGGTATCCAAACCTCCTTCACGGTTGTGATTTTCCTTGTTTTTACTTGATGAATTATTAATGAGTTTGAGAAGTAATTAATCACGAAATCCTAATAGCCAGTTTTACCAAAAAAAAAAAAAAAAAAAATGTAAATAAAGTAGAGGTTAAGTGTGCCAGTGGTTAGTAGTGACTGGAGCCTATTGTATATTCAGTTGTGTGGGTAAAGCCCCTTACTTGAAATGATCACCAGCACATTATTTAATGCAAACATAAATTGTTTTAATAAAGTTCTCAACCAAGGGTGAAAATGCGTATCTGTCAAAAGATTTAACCCTCCTCTGCCCCTTCTTGTTCACCTCCTTAACATTAGCGCTACTCTTAATTTTTGATCAAGGTATATATCTAGTTCACATTTATGCAATTAGCGTTGTAGTTGTCCCCACCTTTGATGAATGGTGGCTATTGCTGTCATTACTCCATGAAGTGACAGGATAAGTGTTAACGCTACGTAAGAATAAAAGCCACAATCGTGGCAAATTAACCCCAGCAGGGTTGTTGTCTCCATTCATCAAACTGATGCATTCCTCCTCATTACCATCTGCAGCTGTGCCCTTTCCCCAAGATGTCATTACTCTGTTGCTAGTGGTCAATGCTTTAGGTCGTTCTCTCTGAAATTCCTTTGTCATTGGGGGCACATGGAGCGATGGCGTTGGAGGCAATGACTTCTTGAATTTCTTCCAGAATCAGGTCCTCTTCGCTTAAGTCATCAGGACTAATTCCACTCGCTTTCTCCTCCTTCTGCATTTTAGCATTGAAATCACTGAGAAGCTTATTGAACCGCTCTCTCACTGGTCTTTGATCCCTTGGCATTACAGCAAAGTCAGCATGGGTGTTTATTGCAGCTGCAATCTCTGACCATTTTTGGCCTGCTTCCTTGCTTCCAATCCTTTTTATACAAGACCCCTTTTGCCTTACTTCACTCAACAGAATTTTGTCTCTTTTCTCATCCCATCTAAATGCTCCACTAAAACAAAGAACGAACATAACCAAGGTGTCATTGTAGTTTCGGTTTTGAATTAAAAGCATTAGTTTCAATGACGTAGTTTTTTCTATAAGGTTTACAATATGTACCTTCACAGAGTGTCAACAAGAAATTAATTGTGAATAACTTCACCAAACCGTTAGGCCTGGGTCAAACGCCGTACTTCACATGAGCCGAACCTAATGACAGTTTGGGTCGACTCAAATAACTAAAAGAACGCCTGTTTGAGTTAAACGTCGAACTTAATTCAGTCGAACAAAACTGCTACACCAAACAAATAACAAAAGCGGTCTTGTTGGTCAGTTGTTTTTCAAGGTAAAGTCAAAATGGTGCCTTTAGACCTTCGATTATGCGTTTGGTTCGGCTCATGTGAAGATCGGCGTTTGACCCAAAGTCGGTCTTCAGGCGTTATTCACGGCTGGCCAGGCGTGAAGAACGCCTCAGCCGCTCCAAATAAAATCAGTCGAACTTAATGGGGTCAAACGCAGAACTTCACATGAGCCCAATTGGTTGAATTGGGTTCGGCTAATGCGTTTGACCCGGGCCTTATTTTATGCTCTCGCGATGTTTGTAAACACGTTTCTCTATTTTAAGAGTTTCACTGAGATCTCTGATAAAACCCAGAGCCACATAACAACCAAAACAGGTTTAATTTAACCCGGTCAGGGAACAGAAGGGTCAAACACAGAACACTTTTATTTCTCAAATAAATCTTTAAATAAATTAAATAAGCACTTAAGTTGGACTTGATTGCTGTTCGACGAAAACACTGCTTAAATAAGTAAACAAACACCTCGCAAACATGATATGACTCGGCTAAGAGTGGCCGGTATTTTTTTTTCCTTGAAGTGACAGAGTCTGATCTTGACTTAAGTATTAAGTCATGAGGGGGAATGGGGATTTAAGGTGTTGCGGTGTTGATGCTTTTTTTTTTATTGCGGTGATACGGTGAATAAAATCTCAACTTGCGGTGTTGCGGTGATCTCAAACCCTACGGTGTGCAATGTTTGTGTTTTTCACGCTGCGGTGTTCGGCGAAATGAAATTGTTTGCGGTGCTGGGGTTTTTTGATTTACCTCTCTCAAACCTAAATTTGACCTAAATTTAGCATGTAAACTTCATTTTCGATGCTAATTTATGCAAACACGTATCATTGAGGTTAATGCATGAGTCAATTCCAGCAGTGTCCATCCCCCCCCCCCCCTCCCGGGGGCTAACCCCCGAGCATTAGCATTTTTTTTTTAAAAAATGGGAAAATTTTCCGGGGTGGGGACACATAAGCTGTCTAAATGCCCCGGGGTGGGGACGAATAATGAGGGCAAATGCCCTGCCCCGGGATCGTCGCCTTCCAACACCTCTGCAGGTTTTTTTTGTTAATCAGTGAATAAAACGTTCAACTGTTCAGTATGTTAATGCAGTGGTAAGACTTCTAGGACAACAGTACGTGTTAGTTGATTCTGATTATATTTATTTCTTTATATTTCGATTTTAACATTAAATATTTTGTTGCATAAAAACCATTTGTTTTGAATATTTCGACTAGAATAACGACAATCCCGTTAACAATGTTTACAATAAAACAGGTATCATTGTTTTAGAAATCTCACAACTTTAATATTTTATTTCAATACTTGATTATAAACAGTTCGTTGAATCAATAACCAAAAAATTTAAACCTAGATTATTTTGTTCAACAGTGTCAAAAGCACGTAACAAAGCTGAACCCTTCCATCCACAAAAATGGCATAAACATACCTTTAAAAACATCGACAAGTTTCTCTAGACCCTGACGGACAAGCCATTGCTCCACAAATGCCTCGGCTTTTCCGCTGAACTCATCCATGGCACTTTCGAAAACACGTGTGTCAAATGTCCGGCGATCGCCCCGGGGTACGCAAATGTCCAGCCCCCGCGCCGCGATAAAATTGCGAATGCCCCACCCCCGGGACTGACAACGTGAGCAAATGCCCCGCGGTTCCCCGGGGGTGGGGGGGGGGGGGGGGATGCGCACTGCTAGAATTGACTGATGCATAATAATTTGTAACAAAATACAGACCAATTTCCAGTCAATCTTCAATATGCCTCGGCTGCCAATCCAAAGCCGTTTTCATTTATACGTAACTTGACAAGTAACTCGACCTCTGCCACCCGGAGCTCAGTGTTCGGTAGACACGTGCAGGAGCGAGGACAGAAACAATCCTGGAAATTCTGGAAACGCCAAGGCCGAATATAATGTATTACTGACTGCGCAGCTTTTTTCTTCGAAGAAAGGAAAAGGTGGCAAAAACTACCGGCCACAAAATATATTCAGACGTCGCGTCGGCAGGGAAGAAAGAAGGCTTTCTAAGCTATTAAAGGAAACTTTGTAAATTACACACGTTTACTATTTTTTTCCTTTTGCTATTCGGCTTCGTATCCAGGTCATTCTGATACCAGTCTTCCCCCGCTCCAAGGTCCTGCGACTTTGTACACCTCCTATTTTTTTCAAATATTTTTTCGATTATCAATATCGAACGCAAACGTAGCAAGCTCCGGAAAGCAATACTTTCAGTGAAGATAGGGCTTCAGTCAGTGGGTTTATACACCAAGAAAAGTGAGCGAAGTAAAAGAAGAGAGGGATCTGGGGTAAAGGCCATCTTTCAAGGGTCCTCTCTTTTTTCTTCGTCCGCTTCCTAGCTTCGCGCAAGGTTTCTCCACAAGAGCAAAAAAACTGATTTACAGGCATCAGTAGTATCAACATATGCACAATGAAAAGCGTTGTGATGCGTTTATTTTGTGGAAAATTGTTGACGTATAAAAGTATTATTTTAAGTGTAGATGAACGAATCATGGCGCTAAAAATACCTGTTGCGGTGACGGTGTTTCGTTCACTTTTCTTGCGGTGTTGCGGTGTTCAGAACCCCCCCACCCCTCCCCCCCCCATGTCCCCCTCAGTCATGTACTTGTCAAACTGAACGCCTATTCCTGCGACTATACACAGAACAGTTATAAAATAAAAAAAAATAATAAAACATTAAGCTTGTTTTGGGTTGTATCGAGTTCATCACACATTGATGCGTGATGAGGAGAATTCTCAACCTTATTAAAATCTTGCAAACCTCTTTATTTCTAACACCTCCGAGGTCCTTTACTCTCAATCCATGAGTTTAGAAGTAAATTTCGCTTCTCTTTCAATTTACAATTCAATTTACTTTTGTTCAGAAGCTAAACCAAGATCATAACTAACTCTCAGACTAGTTACTTTCTTTTCTATAAACAATCTTTTGCATAAGAGTCTCTTGAAAAGGAAATTTTTGCATAGATATGACTATGAAATCTTTTGTCTTGGGCGACTCGAATCACCTATTTTATGCGCAACAAAGATGAGCTAAACTTTTCAAGATGCACAAACCTTGACTGACTCAGAAAATATGATCATTTTCTGTGTCAATATCGGGCGTAAGTGTTTCGACTTCCCCGCCAACGCACATGTCATTTTCATGAATGAACAACGAAGTTTCCGCTGCGCCTGTTTTTAAATGTTGCTGTCTTCCGACAAAGATGTGCGTTATAGTTTACTCGTCATTCATGTTCTGTGTAGTTACACTGTTTTCATTATATCTTTCTTTTAATTTCTTCACTTTTCTGTCGGAGGCTCAATTTTTTAAATAAATTTCTTCGTTCTAAGTGATTGTTTTTAAACAATTAATTGTTTTCCTACTTGAGATCATTAGGGTCAAGTTAAAGCGGAACCGCTAGCTGTCAGGACGACTATTGACGAATGCATTAAATTAACTACTTCCTATTCTAAAATGAATTGAATCACATACAATGTTTAACCTCTCTTTTCCGCTAATACTGTAATTAATATGTCAGTATATAAATAACTTAATACCGTAGCATAAGAATTACCCCTAATAGCCATTACAAATCAAGTTAGGTGGGTTGTAATGCATATTTTGTATATTTGATCAGCAACGAAAAGTCAAGACAAAAAATGTATTAATAGTTTTCAGTGGTAGAGCAGTGTCGGATTTGGGGGGTTAAATAGCAGGCTATTTCCCTTCTTTTCAACTCCACATCCCGGGAAGAAGCCGATTACGCAAAGTTAAGTGTCAAGTACAAATGATATAGGCTTAAGGATTTGGAGTCGCTATGTATGATAAACAGAGGTATCTTAGCGCTTTAAATACGTCCCTTTTCAGCAAACCGGTGTTGAACTAGACCCAAGTTTAGTCGACAGAAGACGACACGATCGAAAATTAAAACAATAATTTGTGAACGACATAAGCTTTCTTGACTGCGGATGTCATGCTCTTAGAGAAAATACTGTTTCTATAAACGTCGCGACAGGAGAGGAACCAGCCAAAAAGAGTTCCTTTAGCTAAAAAAGTATACATGCAGGAACCTGTGGTCACTAGATAATAACCTGTATTGAGTAGATTGCTTAATTAATTAATTAACTTCTATTTTCATATTTATTCAGCGGTCCGCGGTATTGTGTGATGACCACAAACGGGAAGACGAGCCCCGCTGCTCAATAAATAAAGGAAGCCCAAATAAACGAGCCTTATCTCTCACTCGTATTTTATCAAGACTTATTGTAAAAGGAAAACATATAGCACTTAACGAAATAAGTCACAGAGGAAGTTTCCGTGCGATGCAAATAAAAATGATTTCACTTAAATACTTAAAAGGACTCTCAACCATGCACATTTATCTATCAATGCACAGCGGCCTAGGTCAGACTGAATGTCACGGCAACAAGCTGTGTCATAAAAAGAGACGAGGTGGGACTGCTTCCGCTCTTAATCTGTTCTTAGTTTTTGCCTGCAAAAAAGTGCAAAAGAACAATAGCACAAAACTTTCAGCAGCTACCAGGGATATTTCTCAGACTTCAAGCCGAGACACTTTTTTTCGAATGTTTCTGAGAATAAGGCGAAAGCGGTTGAAAGCATACATGTATTAGACATATTAAAACATTTTTTGCTCGCGTGGGATAAGCTCGTCATGACGTCAGTACGGTGTTCTTTTAGTTGGGCTGTTTTCGCCAACAAGCTCTTCAAAATCATGATCATCGGCAATAGTGTAAGGTGTTTCTATTTGCTGCCACGGTTTTCACCTCCCCTATCCACGTCACATACATGTAGCAGGCCAATTTTTAAGCAGTGTCGTAGTGCCTGCTTGTTGCGAGAGGTGAAAAATGATACTTTGTAAGAGTTGGCGTAGGTTCGTTCGCGTTTAAATTTATTTTCTTTGCATTCCTTTAACGTTTCGACATCTAGTACCGCTCAAGGATTCGCGTTACCCTTCTTTTTACACATCCTTGACTAGTTTAATTTTATGCGTTAAACGTTTTTATGTTCATCTCATTTAGATGAAGTAACTGGCAATCATCGTTCAACTATTTGGAAATACGTAAAAGTTTGATACCAAATAGCTTATATATTTGTCAGTGTCCCGGACCTGTTTCTGGATGTTCCACTTCAATGACTGCCTCTAAAGTTAAGCAGGGTATCAACTTGAAGCTGGTAAAAGTTGAAAAAAAAAAAAAACATTGATCGACGAAGAGCTAAAGCTTGAAAAGTCAGCTTCGTAAGCTCGCTACATCGGTTTAATCGTCAACCTTATCATATAGGCGCGTTACTGTTATCGTGTACACAGACTGAGAACGTCGTTTAAAATCAGTTTGAAGCCAAGCCGTTAAAGCTGCAAAACTTCCGTCGAACACACCCACACGTAGCCTCAGTTCCAGAAAACGCGGAAGCGCACTTTTTCAAATTGGGTTTTCCGTTTCGGCAGTCGTGGGATATGTCTCTTTCAAAAGCAGGACTTTCGTGTTGAATGAATAAGTGCGTTATCACTAAACTGTTTCAAAACTGCTCCAGGCGCTTCGGAAGAGCCCCCAAAAGAAGCGAATTTTTTGGGCAGTTACATGCATCCCACATATATGTATACCTGTATTGTGAAAATGGTATAAAAGGAAGCTTAGCCATGAAAATTTCAACATTGGAATCTGAGCTGACTGAAAAGAGAGAGCATCAAATGGCGTTGAGGGGGATTTTTGTAGTAAGTAACTTTAGAGAAACTTAAAACTTTGATACTGCTATTAAGATGTTTTCCCTAAGAGAATAGTTTGAAATTCTCTTCTGCAATGTCCTTTGGCCTTAGCTTTAAACATTAGTTCCAACGCAAAGAGAAATGCCCTAGACTTTTCATGAAATGTTCTCACTAAACAGAATTGTTAAACTCCTTTTCACTATATTTCTGTAACCGGATTCTGATATGTCTACGTTGAAAACAGCTGCACGTACGTTTATCGTGTTTAATATGTTAGCAGAATCTGTTTAGGTGACTTAGAAGCGTTTATTTGTCTTGTTAATCTTTACCTATAGATTGCCGTCGCGTGCTTGCTGGTTCGCATGGAAGTTGTATCAAGTCTACATTGCCTGAGCTCGGTTTGGAAACTGAGTCAGAGATCATGCGGTGGAGGCAATCTTATGAAGATTAACAATACCACTAACTGTCCTACAGTTGCTGGCAGCAAGCAATGTGGAGTAACAGTTAATGGCACAGGTACCCAAGATACCAGCACACGTAAGTTATTGAAGAAAAGAGCCATTTTTTTTAAACTCAGTCGACTTCATAAGATTCGAGGTGAAGTTTATCGTCATCATAGTCGTACAAACGCCATTGATTCCTATTATAATTAGAGAAATTTGTTGTTCACATCAATCAAACACGTTGCAGGCCTAATTTCAATAATAAATAAGCAAAGTTACAGATTTTTGCTGATGGCCGGAGTGAAATAAGCCAATCACCAACAGTAGTCTCTCAGTCGACATAATACAGTCAACCCCCGATAGCTCGAACCTATAATTAAGGGAAATTGAACAAGGTTCAAGTTAAAGGTAGTTTGAGTTATCTGGAGTTGGGAACAAATGACCAGAATGAGGGGGAAATGGTATTTATTGTGCTTCTATTCATACAGGCTACATTTTATTGAAATTTAATTGTAGAGAGGTCGATCGTGTACATTTACATCAGTACATTTCTAACTTACCTTATAAATCAGAACGCTCTAGAAACGTAGTGGAAAAAAAGAGAAAGGCAAAGCAGCAGGGGAAGTCAAGGTACTGAGAACTTTACAGGGTTGAAGGGAAACTGAAAATTGCTTCGAGTTAGCGGAAGGTTCGAGTTATAGACGGCTCGAGTTAACGAGGTTAAAATTGCAGTAAATGGTTCGAGTGAGCGAGTGTGCGAGTCATCGGGAGTCGACTGTATACGATATTTACATCACGACGTGGAAGACATAAACTTTCTAGTGCTTACTGCAGTGGCGCATCAGCTCTCGTTTTATTTCGTTTCTTAAAGGATTTAAGATTGAAGAGCCGGACAAGACGAACAAGACCGGGTTGTACTGTATTCAGTTCACTGATATACACGATTCTAATAAGAAATACGCACTGAAGGCCATCAATGGGGTTAGTCTTGCTTTTGAGGTGAGTTCAAAAGAAATCTAAAACACAATGGGATACGACTGCAGAGAATCATGGTAGTTGCATTTATCATCTTGGCCTGGATATTTGTTTGGATGAAACAACTGCCATGATTCCGTACGATGTCTCATAGCGAGAATTGGCCATTAAAAATAAAATAGTGTGATTAGATGCATTTACGCCGCTCTGGGTACCAATGGACTACAGCAAAACTAAACTGCTTTAAAATGCCAAATCATCTATTATGATTGCCATCATCATCGTCATCGTCATCACTTTTATAATGAAGTATATATACCACACCCAACATTCGACCTCTAAGTGGCCCAGGTAATTTGTTTCATTTAAGGTCATTACACTGAAATAGAACCTGCACTCAGATTTTTGTGAAACTTTGCCTACTGACTGTTTATATTATAGGAACTTAAATTTTGAAATAAAAATGAGGGGTCCCCATGTTCGTTTAGGTGCAACAGCACCTTGTTTATACCCATAAAAATCCTTATAATAGAAACATGATTGGAGTCACGATTGCTTGCTAAATTCACCTTTTTTTGACGATTGCTTTTTGTTCTACACTGAGAATTGGTCCATATTTATTTTACACAGAGAAATTTATTACCCAATTCAAAACAACAGAGAAAAAATGATAGGTCATCATACCAGTTTGCGAGAAAGTGACGGTTTACCACTATGGCGAGGTCCAGCTGTAAAGAAAAAGCCGCCATGTTTTAATGCGCGCGCTCTAATCACGCGTCAACTTATGCGCAGTAGGGATGCGCAATGCAATACTGGGGAATGACCTTAAGTGTGATTTAAGACAGAGTTACCAATAAATCTAACCATTAACAATCGTGGAAGTATTTAGACGAAGCCAAGTTTGTTTACGATTTTACCATTTAGATGACAAAATTCTCGGGGGAAAAATAATTTCTGAAAAGTTTTGGAAACTGATAGAGAAGTGTTCATTCTCAAGAAAAAGCAAATAAAGCTGGCACGCCGCGCAAATGTTGCTATTTGACACCTTGTTATTGGATAGCTAAGTTGCCCATTACAAAGAGAGCGTGCTGATAACCAATCAGATTCGAAGTATTTTGATATAATTATGACTAAGGCACCGATCGACCTTTGAGAATACAACAATCATTCGCGGCAGAAACGTTTGTGTGTGTACCATTTAACGGTCAGGGTTAACCACATGACTATCGTGGGTTTTGTTTTCGTAACCAATTTCTCCGGATTAGTGTGCACGGTAGACCTATAAACCGTTGAAATAAAGCTGCGTTTTCAAATTTCTCCGGGGTAGAGTGGGCTGGGCCTAATATGGAAAGTAGTCTGTTTAATTTTGCCACAGTGCATTAGCCGGAAATTATGAATGGATGTCGCGCACAGTCCATTTTTTTTGTATAGTTAATTAATCCTATCTTCCGAGAAAAAGTCATGGAAATGGAACGAACCCATCCCCGTGGAAATTTCCATTCGGGATTTAACGCATCCCGTTTGTAAGGGCCAATTTCCAATTCCCTCGGTTTCAATAGGCAAGATTCACTCTAGTTCACTGACTTTAAGTCGATTAACACTCCAATAAGACGCTCCTGTTTGCTTGTACATAATTCCATCAATCGTCCGCGTCTTTATCCGTCTTATCCGTCTTATCCGTCTTATCCGTCTTACTTCGAGTGAATCGCATACACAACTACAACGTTTGCCAACGTTCGTCATTACATGCACACTCGAAAAGATCACGTGACTTAAACGCGGGAGCTAAACCGCGGGAAAAATACATGAACAATACAGGGAACCCAGCAACATCGTTTACTAGAACTATCGAGCGACCGCTTTTTCCGAGTAAATGGTAAACAACCATTGTCTCTAGATCTCTTCCCACTGCAAATGAGTTATCTTATGGATAACATTGCGAGCAAGCACACCAACACGGCACTACGAACAAACAGTTTGACCTGCAGCAATTTCTTGCCCCTTCTCGCAGCTTGCCGTAAGATTCATAAGCTCTAGCGGCCTCTTGTGGTTAGAATTTCTTCTTCTTGTGTTTCGAAAGTTCTTGCGGGTAAACCGCAAAAACGCGACATGTTTCGTTCTTGCGACGGCTTGCGTGTTCTTGCGGCGCAAGAACCTCTTGCGTCACTTCTCGCGCGTGCATTACTTTAGGGCTGTACTCTAGTTTAAATTTCAGGTATAAAAAGATAAAAATATAACCCTTTCAGTTCGGTGGTTTTTTTCTAAATTGTCGCTCAAATCCCTGGCTCTTACAAGGGAACAAGTTTCACAGAAAAGATGTGGTCACGAGTACACTTTATTGGGGAGTGTTTTGTATGAGGGCGTCACTGAACAAGACGAAGAAGAATCCGTTTAGTAAATGCAGTATTTTGCTTACGTTTCTGGCTTCTCTGTTTGATCAATCCAGTGCAAGTACTTCTTCCTTGCTACAGTTTTCCATGTATTGCATCCTGCATGTGTAGCCGACTCCCTAATTGGACACAATAGAATTAGCTCAGAATCACGTACTCACTCGGTTTCCTGCTCAGGAACTTTCGAAAGGGGCAAAAAGGTGAATTGTTTGGCTGTTACATATATGATATGCATATAACAAGAGATCTTTGTCATGCGAGCAGCATAAATAAGATGCCTCTAGAGGAGAAAGTTAACTCACAGCGATTGATCTGGACAAGCAAGGTGAAAAGATAGACGACTAAATGGAGTACAGGGGGATTCTTCTGGTAAGTGAAATTGCGAGTTATTAAGTTAACAATATAAGATATATATCGCAAAGTTTTCTTAATTAAAGTCCTTTATTGCATGAATACAAACTGGAACTGAGAGGTTATGTGTATTTTTACTATCATAGTTAACAAAGGGAACGACTCTGCACATCTTTTGTTTTATGTTCATAGACTTTGCGCGAGACAAAACTTTTGTCGATTAATCCACTCGAATACCAGCTCTTTATTTGGAGAACGGATATTTCTAAATAATTTGTCAGGACAAATTCAATTCACCCTTGGGCGGAACGCACTGAGTGTTTTTATAGTAATTTTTCTGTGAGAGCATGAAAACTGCAAAGAGAAATATTTTGCATCACTTTCAATTAGAGTTAATTACTTAGTAAATTCGGTTGTTCCAGAATATCGATCGAGCCTACTTTTTTATACTATATAATTCTTTGATGTAACCTGTCTTCAAAATTTCTGACAATTGTCCTTGACCGATGGAAGGAAGTTCCCAGAGGCTTTTCGCTAGATAAAGACATTTTTTTTTTTTTTTTATCAACTGTGGGACTGATTGCGGCCACTGTTGGTCACTCTTTTTTCTGAAATGTCTAGATCGATGCAGTTGGTGTCTGAATGCCAAACCTGCCTTATGTTATCATCTGTTGCCTAAAAATTACAAGCACTCATGACCACGCATGAAAAGAAGAGGAACTTCTTTTCAAATTAACTCACTGCTAAGGCTAATTGAAAATTCTGCTTATACAACCGCGATTTCCGCAAAAAAAGAACTCGTAAAACGTAAAACGTTCCCTTGAATACTTAACGTATGTGGAATAATTGCAAACTTCAGTCCCGACACAAATATCGAACGAGAAAATTATGAAAGAGCACCTTTGTGAAGGTAAAAGGTTCAATCCAAAATGAAAATCTAACAAAGGAAGTTGTAGGAGGACATGCAGCTCCAATAAAAACGTCATAAACGGGTGAAAGAAAGAAACCTCTGAATTTATTCAGTGTTAAGTTGAAAAGAAACTGACTATTGGTTTTAAGAGTGATTTTCTGAGAGTGTAGAGAATCGGAAGACAGTCACGAAAAATCGATTTTCCTTTTATTTCGCCAAAACATACCTTTTGGTGAACTTATTCAAGGAAAAATAGTTTAAGGTTCCAACGATATATTTTACGGCCAGATTTAAGAAAGTTCGAAATTTGCATATAATGGCGGTTTTCGCGGCTTAAAATGTTCAGAATTTCGCGCTTCTTTACGAAAACAGTGAGGGCGTAAAAACAATCCTATGAAAACAAAACTTGGCTCAAATATTATTTCATTCTTATACTTTAAAATCATGTAATAAGTTTCTTGAAGTTTTGTTTGTAACTTTTTAACGAAGGGTATTTGTACAGCCGCCATTTGTGTCTCTAATGGCAAGGAACAAAAGGCCAACTTTGACTAATATAAATGGCCTCTGCTATATGTTATTTGGTCAAAATATCTACATTTTAAGAAACCTTAGTTATTGTTTTTTCACCCGAAAAGCTACAGCTCTGGGAATTAAAATGTTCCCCATCAGTAAAATAAAATGTTATGACATGTAAGCGAGTTCAATTTTATGCAAATCACAAGGTTATTCTTTGGAAGTCAACGTTTCAAAATAGGAAACAACGACTCACCATTACTTGCCTTCCTTCTGCTGCTTTAGAGGCGATTTTAACTTCCCAGTGTCCTTGTGAGCTGTTCTGTAAAATATTTCCAGTAAAACAGCGAGCATAAACGGCCATAAAATTCGACAAGGTCGACAATGTTTATATTTTGAGATGAGACACTGAGTGGCACACACAGTCCTGGCTGTTTTCATCGTCTTGCTCAGTCGAGAGTCCTTTAAAAATATGATAGAATAAACGCTTCAAACCGTAGTAAATTACTTTCTCATAACCATATGCCTCATTTCGACTCACGAGTAAATAAATAAGTCCCCGTACGAGGATCGATTTAACGTTAAATACGTGAGCCCCGATTACATTACATTGCACATTTTCCAGCGCAGGATTTTAGTCATATCCTGCACGTATTTGTTGCGGGTGTTTTGTTGCTCACACCCTACAGTAGGAGCGTACTTTGTACTACCAATATTTAGTATGAAACAAGTTCCATCTTTGTATCTTGTAGTTTAATCCTGACGAAGTCTCACTAGCAGACGAAACCAGTCGATTAATAAACTCAGTTGTACAAGATCATTAGTTGCTGCTGCGTGCTGCCCACAAGTATTTTTACCCAGGCAGTGAGGCCTGGGTTTAAATTTCGGCTCCGTTTTTTTCCTTTTTTTTTTTTTTTTTTTTTTTCCACGTTCAGTCACAAATCGCCGTCTGGTTTCTAAAGCGCATGCGTACAGCACATGGAATTAACAGAAGTTGTCGTCGTGAAAAGTTAGCACGGATTCCATGATTTCTAGGGCGATGAAATCACATACAAACGAACACATCGTTCGAGGTAGACCAACAGTAAAGGACGTTAAGCGTTTTCGGAACGGGTCGGTCTGCAAGCCTTACGAGAGATCAATTTACGAGCGAACATTTTGAGTGAATTTATCAAGAATCTTGTTATACTAAAGGAACCATCAACCGGGGCTAGCAACTCTTCAACTTGATAAAATGCATCTTCAGAAGCGTCATCGTATTTTTAGACGTGATCGTGAACCAAGCAGAATCCCAGCACGAACCCAAGAACAGTCTCTAAATAGACTTCTTCAAAAAGACGATATTCGAGTTGTCAGCAAGCCAGTCAAGACATTACAACAGGAGTTTCCTTCTGCTAAATCTCGAACTCCGATTGAACTTCAACCAAATGTGGCTGATAAAATATCTTGTGCCGACTGCCCATGGAGTTATGTAGGCGAGACTAGCAGATGCTTTGAAACGAGAAAAAAAAGAACACATGAGGAATGCGATGTCTTACGCAAGAGGTTCCAACATCGCCAAACACGCTTGGTCTTCAAATCACTCTATTGACTTTAAAAATTCTCAAGTGATTGACGAGGGTTCTTCACGTATTCGCAAGACGTTAGAATCATGGCACACCGCTTCCATAGATCATGCAGATAACAATTCTAAGCCGCTCCCAATCAATACTCTATTCTTATAAAAAAGAACAATTAGTTTATTAACACTTATATTTTTCCATTTTAATACATTCTTTTTAAAGTTCCACCTATTTTTGTATATATTTGTAGTTGTTATCTTTTCCATTTTTTATCCATCGAAGGCTGTAGTCTGACAGCCGAAAGCTCTGAAAGTTTTAACTTTATATAGCCAGTGAACGTTTTTTATAATTTTTTAATGTGTTTTGTCCTGGCTACGGTTCTTCTATTTTTAAGAGCAGAAAGGTTAGAGAATTTGTTTACTAATATATCTATTCGAGTACACCTAAATAAAACGCTCTGAGACACTTCGTAAAGTATAATAAAGATAAAATCTCGAACTAAACGATATTCTCTCGTTATTTTCTTGTAACAGAGTTATGTGTCTTTACAAGAGTGAAACTCATGTAGCGAATTATTGTACATTAAAGTTGAAAGAAACTATTGTATGTTGACCCCAGCAAAACAATTCTTGCCTTGCACTGTCACGCAATCCCGAGTTGCGCAATAAAAAATTTATTCGAAAACCATTTAGTTGATAAAATCAAGAAATTGTGATGTTATAGGAGATTAATAAAGATGACACTCCTCTAATTTTTAAGTCTGTGCGTTTTCCCAAGCTCAAATATTCGTCGAAATATTTTGCACAAATTTACAGAGACCAGTATGGAGTCGCCATGTTGGTGTGCTCACTGTACTTCCGCAGTACGTCAATATTGCAGCCGGAAAATAGCGTAAACATCTGGAACTTACTTTGGCTATCTAGGCGACTGATTATCTGTACTGAACAAACAAGCATTTACATAAGCACTTTTCCTAACACTTTAACTTCTGAATGGGCTAAGAATCACGAGATACGTATATGATTTCGACAAACGCGTTTGTAGGTGTATGTCACGCACCGCCATAACTATGAAATTCAAAATGTCTCGCTTGCTTGAGAAACGCAAATAACAACGACAAAGGCTAAGGAAAATAGACTGAAACCTTTATAGGCTGATATAAAGACCTTGACTCATTTCACACCCTTGACCTGCAAACGAGTAATAAACTATTAATCGATTCCAAGAAATGCAATCAATAGCAGAATAGCTTAAGCTAAGCACTTCAATTCGATTGAATTTCGTACAACTTCAAATGCAGAACATTTAGCTCAATTGCAATATAGCTAGTGCTTCTCAGTATAACGACTGCCTGGGTACACGCAGCAAAGCGTCTAGTTATTTTAAAATTTATTTTAAATTTTTTTAATATTTTAAAATTATTTTAAAATGTTAAAATATTTTAGAATTATACACGGATTGGGTTCGATTGGGTTCGATTGAGTTCGATTTCCGAACTTTCGATTGACTATGCCGGGAGTTATACCTCTTGATATATTTGTTTCATTAAGCTGAAATTCTTCCTTATTAGTATAAAACCCTTACCTTAAAGATATTATCTTGATCTTGTGACGTGTCACGTTCTTATAACGGTAAATAGGAGAATTGGTGGTGAATTTTAATTGTAATGATTAACAAATGGGCGTTTCCGATGTAAATTTAATTTATTTACCTTGCTACGTTTAGAGTGATCTTCCTTGATTTCGTTTTTAGAAGAAATAAATGATCAAAAGTGGATTTTGCTGAGTGAAAATGACTTTTGACCCAATAAATTTTTTCTGCTAAAAGAGGGACGATCATCCCAAACGTTAGACTGAGGAAGGAAATGATTGACCCGCATCTGAAACAGGTTTTTGTTAAATCATATTACTAGAAACCACTCCCAATCAAAGAAGCATAACCTTGCGCCTTTTATCAGAGTTAAACGTGGAAAGGAAACATTGCTTTACGTTAAATTCCTCAATACTGACCGCCAGACATATGTTGCCAGAAGGTACAATCAATACATGCTGCAGAGGAATATAACCGATCCAAGATCTTATAATGATCTCAAGTATGACTGCACACCGTTTGTTTAGTAGCACTCTCTCATGGGAACACTTCCTGGGTGCGAGAAACTTCAGTTGCATCCATCAGAGCTATCATCAGGATGTCAGACCTTCGATCCTGCGATTAAAATTCAATTCTTATGAAAAACAAGCGACTTTGGCGATTTGCCGACAAAAGTAGCGATACAGGAACTGCTGGCTAAACAACCGGGAGATTTCGGTTTCCTTGAACATTCCACAACAATAAAACATCAATCAACCTCTTACCTTAGAACTTAAATCGCTATTTGGAACTTGAAGTTGTACTTCAACCAGAATTAATAAGTATATAGTGTTGTAATCCGTTTAAAAAAAAGGAAAGAAAAGAGACCGGCAATATGAGCAATCGGAAATGGAAATAAACTGTAAGCTGTTCTAAACTGTTAACTGTTGGGTTTGTACCAGTTACGTCCCGTAAGCGAGACATAGAAACAACCAGCTGGTTTAAAGCTACAAAGGAAAAGAAGACTCACGAAGATGGCTATGTTTAAAGTTCTGCTTATAATTTATTGTTATCTCTGTAATACCGGATCATCTTTAAGATGGTTGAAGTAAAGTGCTGTTCAGTGATTTGTGACTGGAACTCTTTTACAGTTACGTGATCGTAACTGAACGATGGCCGATTCCTACATACATGTGAATATTAAATATCCTTCAAACTGTGGAGAAAAATATGAAGACATGATTGATCATCGCAGTTATATACACAGCTTAAGCAGCTGTGAAATTTAAGCCTGAAAAAAATTTAGGCTTGAACATGATACGAACTCACGACTTCTGCGATACCGCAACTGAGCTATAGCTGGTTTTCACATGACGTCGCCAAAATTCGAACTACAAAACTATTGATCTTCCTGAGGTTTTACTTAAATGATGTATAAGAGCAGCTTAAAACTAATATTCATACAAATTTTCGCTCCGAATGGGTTCTTGGTTTTGTGATACATTACGCTTGAATTTCTAAGCTTTCATGCTGTCATGATGGTTAAAAAAGTGACTTATTTCGGGGAACTTGGTTATCTGAACAGTTCGTGTCTTAGAAAAAGTATTATTTTATTGTTTTAGAGTTCCTTGAGGGATAAATTCACCCTTTTGTAGCAAAACTCAGTGACAGATGTTTCTGTTGGTTTCCAGCCGCCATGTTGGTGCCCATACGAATGTGCACCAGCATGGCGTCTCCATACAAATCTCTATAAATTTGGGTAAAATTTTCTCGGCATATCTCGCATAAGAAGAATTGCTGTG
>NC_138149.1:27702400-27704900 GCF_964199315.1 Orbicella franksi | reverse complement strand
TTTCGTTATCTTTTGTGCTGAGATGCTGCAACAAATTTCACGAACGCAAAAAAGGCTACTAACATCATGTGTGTTTCTTCAACATAAGCATAGTGAAGTTTTACACTGCAAAAATGAAAATAGACAAGGAGTTTTGATAACTCGATCAACAAAATCGAAATCATTATTCCAAGTTGATTAAAGAAAGCGTAATCGTAACTTTGGTGATTATTTCTGCTTTATTCACATATTTTCAGCTCAGCTAAATATGTTCTCAAACATTTATCAATCTTAAACACATTTAAAAACTATAGAGCTATTGTTTGAGTTCGATGTACGCTCTCACACGAAAGTGCGATGGAACTTCGGTGCAATTTGTCATGTTTACTGGCTGCACAAAACACGCATCGGCGGGCGCTCTCATTTATCGACAACAGAGAATTTACTGGATTTTTGCACGAATAAAACTGAGCAGTATCTACGGACGTAAAGTTATTAAGCCTTGATGAAACATCAAGCGCTGCTTACAGTTCAAGCGAAACTCAAACTAGCAATTATTTTGTTTTACTTTTCGGTCGCGATAGACTGACAAATTCCTTGCAAGCGTGTGGCAAGAGGAGCTAGGAAACTATGAAGTCCTGAAGCTCTGCTATATCTAAATATATCTAGCTAGTTTTTTGCTGTGTAATGGAAAAGCTGTTAATCTTCAACATATGTGAAATTTATAGTGGAGTAATGTACAGCTCATGTAAAAGAAGCATCCGTCGGAACACAATTTGGTCAGCGATATATATAAGCTTAGAGCGGAACATACCTAAATTCGACACTGTCTTACTTCACTCAAACTGGAGCAGCTTACGACGAAAATACTTAAGCAAAATTCCAACAGACGTAAACGCGTTGAGTTGTGGGCCAAAAACATGAAAAATTTCGGGAATTTCGGACGCCATTTCCCCCGCGCGACATCCGCAAAAATCCTCGCAGCATGTACGCGCGTGTGCCGCAGGTGATGGCGCAATTTGTTCTAAAAATAGAATTATTGTCCCATATCATGGGGACAACCCCAATACTTGAAATGGCGCGCGCTTACGGTCTCCGTCCCCGATTATGGCTCCTGGTGTTTTAGGGAAAAAGGTGAATGAAACACAGGTATCAAAAACTGTGTTCCGTCACCTTATAGGATTGCATAATTATGTTGAAGCATCTCGGAAAGTGCACTTTCTTCGCTCCACTTCAGTAAGTCGAAAAAGGTCAACCGTCGGTCAGGATAACACGTTTATGTTCTTGCCAATTTAACACTTTAAAAAGGGCGACTTCACTAATATTTCAACGCAAATAAGTCAAAACAAACAAATAAATGGTATTTTAAAAGTTGTTAATCATTGTTGCTATTTTTACTTTGCAAACTACTTTTAAGTAGTTTGCAAAGTAAAAATACATCAATGATTAAAAAAAACAAGTTAAATAGAATGATTAATATACCATGTCGGCTAAGCCCATCAGTATGAGGGTTTTTTTGTTATTTTAATCGCCTTAAATTCAAATCCCTGACATTTACACTTTACACTACGTTCTATGGATACGTAATTATAAAGGTCTTTGAAAGTCATTATCAACTTAATTAACAAAGGAGAAAAAAGCTGAAATCACTGATAATCAACCCAATGTTGTAGAGCCACGATATGTTATTCTAGCATCAACACCCCCTCGTCTCTACCTTCTACGCCACGGCGTTTTAGCAGAAATTGTTAGAAAGCCTTTAAGTAGGATTGAAAACATAGTCTGCCATTTAGAACCTATATTGTCAAACGACGACGAAAACTACTTGAAAAGGAAACTTTTGCGAGGCTTCCATATTCTCTAACTCAGCGTTATTTCTCTCACGATTGACGTACGGTGATAGCTGCTCTGGGAAGCCAGCCAAATTGTCACTTTGGCTGAAACACGAAAAAGGTCACTAGGTTTGCTTGATAGCAAGAATTATTAAAGTGGGTTCTGACAGGATAAGCGAAACTTAAAACAACCGTGAACTGCAAGGCACTGGAACACGATTAGAAACGGTGATTCGCGGACACCCTTTCTCCAGTAGTCGACTTTTTGTCAGTGCGGAACATGAATGCCGAAGTCGCAAAAAGTCGACCGTTTTCCACCCGACTGCAGTGGCGGAAAACCCACTTTGCCAAAGTGTACTTTTCTGCGATACAGGCTATGCTCGGGTGAATTCTACAAACATCACGCAATTGGACTGAAGAGGACACTCAACAAAGCAATTTGAATAGTAAATATCAAAGTGTAACTCTTGTAGTAAAATATCCTGATTCTTTTATTTGTTTTTATTGTGTTCAATGAGCTTGTAAAGTGCGATTTGATGTTGCCGTACCGAGCCCGAGGAAAACGCCCTTAGGATCCTAATTGTTTCCTTCCTAATTGTTTCCTTCACCGTGCACTGTGAGAACTTTGAAGTCAATCACAAATAAAACATGTTTTAGCGCCCAAGTTGTTGTCGCCATGTTATAAAAGA